>NC_061511.1:62101453-62188396 GCF_022539505.1 Lolium rigidum
GTTCACTAGAGGTGTCTCTCCCATAAGATAAAAGCATGTTGGGTGAACAAATTACGGTCGGGCAATTGACAAATAGAGAGGGCATAACAATGCACATACATGATATGATAAATATAGTGAGATTTAATTGGGCATTACGACAAAGTACATAGACCGCTATCCAGCATGCATCTATGCCTAAAAAGTCCACCTTCGAGGTTATCATCCGAACCCCTTCCGGTATTAAGTTGCAAAACAACGAGACAATTGCATTAAGTATGGTGCGTAATGTAATCAATAACTACATCCTCGGACATAGCATCAATGTTTTATCCCTAGTGGCAACAGCACATCCACAACCTTAGAACTTTCACATCCTTGTCCCAGATTTAATGGAGGCATGAACCCACTATCGAGCATAAATACTCCCTCTTGGAGTTAAGAGCAAAAACTTGGCCGAGCCTCTACTAATAACGGAGAGCATGCAAGATCATAAACAACACATAGGTAATAACTTGATAATTAACATAACATAGTATTCTCTATCCATCGGATCCCGACAAACACAACATATAGAATTACGGATAGATGATCTTGATCATGTTAGGCAGCTCACAAGATCCAACAATGAAGCACAATGAGGAGAAGACAACCATCTAGCTACTGCTATGGACCCATAGTCCAGGGGTGAACTACTCACTCATCACTCCGGAGGCGACCATGGCGGTGAAGAGTCCTCCGGGAGATGAATCCCCTCTCCGGCGGGGTGCCGGAGGCGATCTCCCGAATCCCCGAGATGGGATTGGCGGCGGCGGCGTCTCGGTAAGGTTTTCCGTATCGTGGCTCTCGGTACTGGGGGTTTCGCGACGGAGGCTATTTAGTAGGCGGAAGGGCAAGCGAGGCGGCCACGAGGGCCCCACACGACAGGCCGGCGCGGCCGGGGCCGGGCCGCGCCGCCCTGGTGTGTCGGCCGCCTCGTGGCCCCACTTCGACTCTCCTTCGGTCTTCCGGAAGCTTCGTGGCAAAATAGGACCACTGGGCGTTGATTTCGTCCAATTCCGAGAATATTTCGTTACTAGGATTTCTGAAACCAAAAACAGCGAGAAAACGACAAGCGGCTCTTCGGCATCTTGTTAATATGTTAGTGCCGGAAAATGCATAAATACGACATATAATGTGTATAAAACATGTAGATATCATCAATAATGTAGCATGGAACATAAGAAATTATTGATACGTCGGAGACGTATCAGCATCCCCAAGCTTAGTTCTGCTCGTCTCGAGCGAGTAAAGCGATAACAAAGATAATTTCTGAAGTGACATGCCATCATAACCTTGATCATACTATTGTAAGCATATGTAATGAATGCAGCGATCAAAACAATGGTAATGACATGAGTAAACAAGTGAATCATAAAGCAAAGACTTTTCATGAATAGTACTTCAAGACAAGCATCAATAAGTCTTGCATAAGAGTTAACTCATAAAGCAATAAATCAAAGTAAAGGTATTGAAGCAACACAAAGGAAGATTAAGTTTCAGCGGTTGCTTTCAACTTGTAACATGTATATCTCATGGATAATTGTCAACATAGAGTAATATAACAAGTGCAATATGCAAGTATGTAGGAATCAATGCACAGTTCACACAAGTGTTTGCTTCTTGAGGTGGAGAGAAATAGGTGAACTGACTCAACATAAAAGTAAAAAAGAATGGTCCTTCAAAGAGGAAAGCATCGATTGCTATATTTGTGCTAGAGCTTTTATTTTGAAAACATGAAACAATTTTGTCAACGGTAGTAATAAAGCATATGAGTTATGTAAATTATATCTTACAAGTTGCAAGCCTCATGCATAGTATACTAATAGTGCCCGCACCTTGTCCTAATTAGCTTGGACTATCGGATCATCACAATACACATGTTTTAACCAAGTGTCACAATGGGGTACCTCCATGCCGCTTGTACAAAGGTCTAAGGAGAAAGCTCGCATTTTGGATTTCTCGCTTTTGATTATTCTCAACTTAGACATCCATACCGGGACAACATGGACAACAGATAATGGACTCCTCTTTAATGCATAAGCATGTGGCAACAATTAGTGTTCTCATATGAGATTGAGGATATATGTCCAAAGCTGAAACTTCCACCATGATTCATGGCTTTAGTTAGCGGCCCAATGTTCTTCTCTAACAATATGTATGCTCCAACCATTAAGGTGGTAGATCTCTCTTACTTCGAGACAAGACGGACATGCATAGCAACTCACATGATATTCAACAAAGAATAGTTGATGGCGTCCCCGAAACATGGTTATCGCACAACAAGCAACTTAATAAGAGATAAAGTGCATAAGTACATATTCAATACCACAATAGTTTTTAAGCTATTTGTCCCATGAGCTATATATTGTAAAGGCGAATGATGGAATTTTAAAGGTAGCACTCAAGCAATTTACTTTGGAATGGCGGAGAAATACCATGTAGTAGGTAGGTATGGTGGACACAAATGGCATAGTGGTTGGCTCAAGGATTTTGGATGCATGAGAAGTATTCCCTCTCGATACAAGGTTTAGGCTAGCAAGGTTATTTGAAACAAACACAAGGATGAACGGTGCAGCAAAACTCACATAAAAGACATATTGTAAACATTATAAGACTCTACACCGTCTTCCTTGTTGTTCAAAACTCAATACTAGAAATTATCTAGACTTTAGAGAGACCAAATATGCAAACCAAATTTAGCAAGCTCTATGTATTTCTTCATTAATGGGTGCAAAGTATATGATGCAAGAGCTTAAACATGAGCACAACAATTGCCAAGTATCAAATTATTCAAGACATTTTAGAATTACTACATGTAGCATTTCCCGATTCCAACCATATAACAATTTAACGAAGAAGATTCAACCTTCGCCATGAATACTATGAGTAAAGCCTAAGGACATATTTGTCCATATGCAACAGACGGAGCGTGTCTCTCTCCCACACAATGAATGCTAGGATCCATTTTATTCAAACAAAAACAAAAACAAAAACAAACAGACGCTCCAAGCAAAGTACATAAGATGTGACTGGAATAAAAATATAGTTTCGGGGGAGGAACCTGATAATGTTGTCGATGAAGAAGGGGATGCCTTGGGCATCCCCAAGCTTAAACGCTTGAGTCTTCTTAGAATATGCGGGGGTGAACCACGGGGCATCCCCAAGCTTAGAGCTTTCACTCTCCTTGATCATATTGTATCATACTCCTCTCTTGATCCTTGAAAACTTCCTCCACACCAAACTCGAAACAACTCATTAGAGGGTTAGTGCACAATAAAAATTAACATGTTCAGAGGTGACACAATCATTCTTAACACTTCTGGACATTGCATAAAGCTACTTGGACATTAATGGATCAAAGAAATTCATCCAACATAGCAAAAGAGGCAATGCGAAATAAAAGGCAGAATCTGTCAAAAGCAGAACAGTCCGTAAAGATGGATTTTATTGAGGCACCAGACTTGCTCAAATGAAAATGCCCAAATTGAATGAAAGTTGCGTACATATCTGAGGATCACTCACGTAAATTGGCATAATTTTCTGAGTTACCTACGAGAGAATTAGGCCCAGATTCGTGACAGCAAAGAAATCATGTTTACTGCGCGATAATCCAAATCTAGTATGAACCTTACTATCAAAGACTTTACTTGGCACAACAAAACATAAAACTAAGATAAGGAGAGGTTGCTACAGTAGTAAACAACTTCCAAGACTCAAATATAAAACAAAAATACTGTAGTAAAAACATGGGTTGTCTCCCATAAGCGCTTTTCTTTAACGCCTTTCAGCTAGGCGCGAAAGTGTAAATCAAGTATTATCGAGAGATGAAGCATCGGCATTATAAGTTCCCCCATCTGTGGTGGCACTAAGGGCTTTGTCAATTTTAGGCCTATAATAATATTTCTTTGGTTTAGGCACTTTAGAGACATACATAAACTTTTGCTCCTTTCCCACATAAGCTTTCTCTCTAAACTTTAAAGATGAAAAGGTTGAACCCAAGGTTCCCATAGCTTTTTCAAGTTCGCCAATCCTATTAATTTGATTATCATGGTCAACACAAGTTCCTAGGACACTAATTCTTTCATCAATTCCTCCTAAGGATTTATCAAGTTCATCGGTTTTATCAAGTAACATTTCCAATTTAGTTTCAACACTTGGGAAATTTTTCTCTATGGTTTCCAATTTTTTCATAACATCTTCAAGAGAGGTTTCAATTTTAACTTCATTAACAGGTGGTATTCCAAATAAACTCTCAATAATGCAACTAGCTTCTAAAGCGGGAGCGCCTAGGAAGTTACCTCCTGCAAGACAATCGAGAACATACCTATTCCAGCTAGAGATACCAACATAAAAATTCATGAGTAGGATAGTGGTGGAGTGTTTCTTAGTGCACCTATTATGGGCATCACTAATTCTATACCAAGCATCTTTTAAACATTCTCCCCCTTGTTGCTTAAACGAACGAACTTCAACTTCAGGATTACTCATTTTAGCAGTAGTGAATAAAGCAAACTAGATAAAGTAAATGCAAGTAACTAATTTTTTTGTGTTTTTGATATAGAGTGCAAGACAGTAAATAAAGTAAAGCTAGCAACTAATTTTTTTGTGTTTTGATATAATGCAGCAAACAAAGTAGTAAATAAAATAAAGCAAGACAAAAACAAAGTAAAGAGATTGGGAAGTGGAGACTCCCCTTGCGGCGTGTCTTGATCTCCCCGGCACGCGGCGCCGAGAAAATAGTGCTTGATGGCGTGTAACTCACACGTTCGTTGGGAACCCCAAGAGGAAGGTATGATGCGCACGGCGAGCAAGTTTTCCCTCGGAAAGAAACCAAGGTTTATCGAACCGGGAGGAGCCAAGAAGCACGTTGAAGGTTGATGGTGGCGGAATGTAATGCGGCGCAACACCGAGGATTCCGGCGCCAACGTGGAACCTGCACAACACAACCAAAGTACTTTGCCCCAACGAAACAGTGAGGTTGTCAATCTCACCGGCTTGCTGTAACAAAGGATTAACCGTATTGTGTGGAAGATGATTGTTTGCAGAAAACGAGTAAAGAACAAGTATTGCGATGAGATTGTATTTCGAGATGTAAAGAATAGGACCGGGGTCCACAGTTCACTAGAGGTGTCTCTCCCATAAGATAAAAGCATGTTGGGTGAACAAATTACAGTCGGGCAATTGACAAATAGAGAGGGCATAACAATGCACATACATGATATGATAAATATAGTGAGATTTAATTGGGCATTACGACAAAGTACATAGACCGCTATCCGACATGCATCTATGCCTAAAAAGTCCACCTTCGAGGTTATCATCCGAACCCCTTCCGGTATTAAGTTGCAAAACAACGAGACAATTGCATTAAGTATGGTGCGTAATGTAATCAATAACTACATCCTCGGACATAGCATCAATGTTTTATCCCTAGTGGCAACGACACATCCACAACCTTAGAACTTTCCGTCACTCGTCCCAGATTTAATGGAGGCATGAACCCACTATCGAGCATAAATACTCCCTCTTGGAGTTAAGAGTAAAAACTTGGCCGAGCCTCTACTAATAACGGAGAGCATGCAAGATCATAAACAACACATAGGTAATAACTTGATAATTAACATAACATAGTATTCTCTATCCATCGGATCCCGACAAACACAACATATAGAATTACGGATAGATGATCTTGATCATGTTAGGCAGCTCACAAGATCCAACAATGAAGCACAATGAGGAGAAGACAACCATCTAGCTACTGCTATGGACCCATAGTCCAGGGGTGAACTACTCACTCATCACTCCGGAGGCGACCATGGCGGTGAAGAGTCCTCCGGGAGATGAATCCCCTCTCCGGCAGGGTGCCGGAGGCGATCTCCGAATCCCCCGAGATGGGATTGGCGGCGGCGGCGCCTCGGTAAGGTTTTCCGTATCGTGGCTCTCGGTGCTGGGGGTTTCGCGACGGAGGCTATTTGTAGGCGGAAGGGCAACGTAAGGTGGCGGCACGAGGGCCCCACACGACAGGCCGGCGCGGCCGGGGCCCGGGCCGCGCCGCCCTGGTGTGCCGGCCACCTCGTGGCCCCACTTCGACTCTCCTTCGGTCTTCCGGAAGCTTCGTGGCAAAATAGGACCCCGGGCGTTGATTTCGTCCAATTCCGAGAATATTTCGTTACTAGGATTTCGAAACCAAAAACAGCAGAAAACAACAAGCGGCTCTTCGGCATCTTGTTAATATGTTAGTGCCGGAAAATGCATAAATACGACATATAATGTGTATAAAACATGTAGATATCATCAATAATGTAGCATGGAACATAAGAAATTATCGATACGTCAGAGATGTATCAAAGGCCAAGGTGTTATATCTTTACAAATGTAAACTAGATTATTGACTCTAGTGCGAGTGGGAGACTGTTGGAGATATGCCCAAGTGGCAATAATAAAATGGTTATTATAATATATCTTTGTGTTTATGATAAATGTTTGCATACCATGCTATAATTGTATTAACTGAAACATTGATACATGTGTGTTATGTAAACAACAAGGAGTCCCTAGTAAACCTCTTGTATAACTAGCTTGTTGATTAATAGATGATCATGGTTTCGTGATCATGAACATTGGATGTTATTAATAACAAGGTTATGTCATTAGGTGAATGATATAATGGACACACACCCAAATAAGCATAGCATAAGATCACATCATTAAGTTCAGTTTGCTATAATCTTTCAATACATAGTTACCTAGTCCTTCGACCATGAGATCATGTAAATCACTTATACCGGAAGGGTACTTTGATTACAACAAACGCCACTGCGTAAATGGGTGGTTATAAAGGTGGGATTAAGTATTCGGAAAGTATGAGTTGAGGCATATGGATCATGAGTGGGATTTGTCCATCCCGATGACGGATAGATATACTCTGGGCCCTCTCGGTGGAATGTCGTCTGATTAGCTTGCAAGCATGTGAATAGTTCACAAGAGATGATATGCCATGGTACGAGTAAAGAGTACTTGTCGGAGACGAGGTTGAACAAGGTATGGAGATACCGATGATCAAACCTCGGACAAGTAAAATATCACGAGACAAAGGGAATCGGTATCATATGTAAATGGTTCAATCGATCACTAAGTTATCGTTGAATATGTGGGAGCCATTATGGATCTCCAGATCCCGCTATTGGTTATTGGTCGGAGAGAAGTCTTAACCATGTCTGCATAGTTCACGAACCGTAGGGTGACACACTTAAGGTTTGATGTCATTTTAAATAGATATGGAATATGGAATGGAGTTCGAAGTTTTGTTCGGAGTCTCGAATAGGATCCAGGACATCACGAGGAGGTCCGGAATGGTCCGAAGATTAAGATTCATATATAGGAAGTCACTTTCCAAGTTTGGAAATGATCCGGTGCATTTATGGAAGGCGCTAGAATGTTCTAGAACCTTCCGGAAGAAATCACTATGGAAGGTGGATTCCCGGTTGGACTCCACCAACC
Source organism: Lolium rigidum (assembly GCF_022539505.1). Classification (NCBI taxonomy): domain Eukaryota; kingdom Viridiplantae; phylum Streptophyta; class Magnoliopsida; order Poales; family Poaceae; genus Lolium; species Lolium rigidum. The sequence goes on from NC_061511.1 coordinate 62,108,975, forward strand.
CCAACCAGCCAACCAAGTGGGAGGGTGGAGTCCATGGTGGACTCCACCTCCTTGGCCGGCCAAGCTAAGGGGGAAAGGGAGAGTCCCTGTCCCTCTAGGTTTTGTCCATATGGCAGTTTTGGAGTTGGACTTCAGAATGGTTTTGGGCAAACCCTAGGGGCTTTCCACCTATATAAAGAGGAGGAGAGGGGGGCTGGCCGGCCACATCAAGGCAACCTTGGCCACACCCATCAAGGCACCCAAGCCGGCGCCCCTCTCTCTCAAACCCTAGCACACCTCCCTCCTCATACACCTCCCGTAGCGCTTACGGCGAAGCCCTGCCGGAGATCTCCACCACCACCGTCACCACGCCGTCGTGCTGGTGGGATTCCGAGGAGGATCTACTACTTCCGCTGCCCGCTGGAACGGGGAGAAGGACGTCGTCATCAACACCGAACGTGTGATCGAGTACGAAGGTGCTGCCTGACCGTGGCACCATCAAGATCTTCTACGCGCTTTCAAAAGCGGCAAGTGATCGACTACAGCAACAACGAGATCTAATCTTGTAGTCCTTGGAAATCTTCGAGGGTTAGTCTCATGATCTTCTCATTGCTACCATCTTCTAGATTGCATCTTGTCTTGGTTTTTCGTTCTTGCGGTAGGAAAATTTTGTTTTCTATGCTACGAATCCCATCAGAAACCCCTATCTCTTTTTGGTATTCCGGATGGGTGAACTTCAGGTTCCCCCATATCCTGGTAATCTTAATGTCGTACCGCGGCTTAACTTAAGTTACCCAACATAATCATCTTATGCCGGCTAACACAAGCCCTGATTAGCCTACCGGGGGTTATCCCCCCGACAATATGTCATGTCCAAAATTTTGCTTCATAAAAATATTCCAATAATTTTACCATGCTCGTGGGCTTTTCTCTCTTTCAGAGGCAAGTAGAGACAACCTTGAGTCTTGCACCAAGGTTTGTGCCCAGCGAATTTTTGGGGCTGGTCTTTTTTCGTGTTTGTCAGTGTGGTTATATGTTTATCTCTTCTGACCTAAGGTTCTCGCATTGGCGATGGTTGCTACTCTGCTGCGTTGGCCCTTTAGAGGCATAACATGACGACTTTTTATCCGTCTACTATAATAAGCTTTACTTCTACAACCTTTACTTGGCTCCAGTAATGGAGGGGCTAGGACGGCGGCGCGTTTTCGTCTCGCTCCAGCGCTCGTAGTTTTCGCTAGCTGGTCTAAAGACATAATTATAATTTTTATTACCTTTAGTGTTTGTTGTATTGTTGTTGATGATGTTTAATAGATCAGCGGTCCTTTTCGCAAAAAAGGTTATTCTGAAATCAGCGCCACTAAGTCAACATGTACCCAATATGGAGACAAAAAGATTCAAAAGCAACTTACCCTGACGAAAAAGAAAAATTGCAATGTTAATCTACTTTTTGTTCATAAAATCAATAGCTTGACATAATGTTGTGCATAGTTTGTGCCAAAATCAAGTTTCACGTGTATAATTTCTGGTACAATTGTTAAAGAAAAATGATTCTATACAACTTTTAAGAAAATAAGCATAGCGAGAAAAACAAATTTGTGCTTGAATTCTTTCCACTCTTCATTACTTTTAAGAAAGTAGTGCATGATTCTTCAGAAGCGGGATGAAATACCTGTGATAGGTATGCCTAAGATACAACCCAACTCGATATTATCTTTCTCCGCGGATCAGATTATTCAGCATGCTAACTCTTTGGGGGTGTCACTGGGTAATTCACATCAAGAGAATATTATTTCGGTTAATTTAATGAAAGAAATTGAATTGGGCTGTATGCTTACCGTGTTGGAAAAAAATGATAAAAAAACTATCAATAATGATTTTGATTCATCTTGTTTGATAGTCTCTCGTGCCTCTAATTTGTGTGAGGATTTGGAAAACGAAGAGGATTTAGTTGGGGATCAGTTAAATAAGTTTACTCCTATCATTACTAAAGATAAGAAAAGACGTAAAAAATCTTATGATAAGAAAAATATCAGGAGGAGTAACCGTATTCGTGTTAAAACTTCGAAATTATAATGCATAATTTGAAAGGAATAACTTGGAACAGTGAAGGTTTTAGGGACCCTGGAAAACATCTTTTTGTTAAAGAATCCATTAGGGAGTATGACCTGGATTTTTTTGCTCGTTTAGAGACAGGCCGGTCAAACTTTTCAATACCCTTCCTAAGAGATTTGTCGGTGGGAAAGGAGTTCGCTTGGTTTTGTTTTCCTCCGCAGGAAAGATCGGGGGGCATTTTGGTAGGAATAAATACTGCAACTTTAAAAGTAAATAGAGTTGATAGTGGAGATTTTTGTGTTAAGTTGGCTGTTAAATCAAAGATAGATGGTTTCTAATCGTTACTTGTGCCGGTGTATGGGGCGGCGCAAGATAAGTTCAAACATGATTTTCTTGCGGAGTTAGTGAGGATATGTGATTCTGAGACATTACCAATGTTGCTAGCAGGAGACTTTAATATATTAAGAAGGCCAGAGGAGAAAAGTAATGATAATTTAATCCTAGGTGGCCTTTTGTTTTTAATGCAATTATAGAAAGTCTGAATCTAAGAGAGATTGCGCTGTCAGGAAGACAATTTACTTGGGCTAGTAGATGAGATAATCCAACGTATGAAAAATTGGATAGAGTACTAACTAGTGTTAAATGGGAGCAAAAATTTCCAATGGTATCTGTCCGGGCTTTGACTCGGGCTGGGTCTGACCATACACCTCTACTTATTGATGTTGGTCGTCAAACTCATGTTGGAAATAATATTCGTTTTACTTTCAAGCTCTCTTGGTTAGAGCAGGAGGGTTTCCATGAGATGGTTATAGCTGAATGGGCTGCTGGACCTGTTGGGAAGACTCCTATACAAATCTGGCAGAATAAAATTAGACATCTACGTTGTTTTTTACGGGTTGGGCGAAAAATTTAAGTGGAAAATATAAAAGAGAAAAGTAATGTCTGTTAGCTATTATTGATGCTTTGGATATTAAAGCTGAATCCACACCCTATCTCCGAATGAGAGGAATGATCTGAAAACATCCAATGAAAATTTAAACAAGCTTAGGCGTGATGAAGAAATTAAATGGGCTCAAAGGGCTAAGGTGAAATATATTCAGGAAGGAGGAGATAATACGAAATATTTTCATCTAATAGCAAATGGGAAACATCAGAAAAAGAAATTTTTTCAGTTAGAACAAGACGAGGGTACTATTGTCGGTGATGATAATCTAAAGACATACATAACTGAATAATACAAAAAATTGTTTGGCAACCCAGAGCCAAGTTTTGTCACTTTGGATGAAAGTAGAACTGGTGATATTCCACAACTATCGGCAAATGAAAATATTTTATTAACTATGAATTACTCAATGGATGAAATTCATAAAGCTGTCTTTCAAATGGAGCATCATAAATCGCCTGGACCTGATGGATTTCCGGCTGAATTTTATCAGCATTTTTGGGAAGTCATTAGAAAAGACCTGATGGCACTCTTTGAGTGTTTTCAGAAAGGAGATTTAGCTTTGTATAAACTCAACTTTGGAGTTATTACTCTGCTCCCGAAAAAGGAAAACACCACCCAAATTTAACAATATAGACCAATTTGCCTACTGAATGTTAGTTTCAAAATCTTTACTAAAGTAGCAACGAATCGAATATCGGAAGTAGCTCAGAAAGTAATTAAACCGACACAGACAACATTTATACCAGGAAGACATATCTTAGAAGGTGTGGTGGTCCTTCATGAGACGATACATGAATTACATAGGAAAAAGCTTGATGGGGTTCTTTTCAAAATTGATTTCGAGAAGGCATATGGTAAGGTAAAATGGCCCTTTTTGCAACAAGTTCTTCGTATGAAAGGTTTTGATCCTATTTGGTGTGAGAGGATTTGACACTATGTGCAAGGGGGAGTGTAGGTATTCGAGTTAATGATGATATTGGACATTATTTTCAAACTAGGAAAGGTTTGCGCCAATTTGATCCTTTGTCCCCGATTTTATTTAACATTATTGCCGATATGTTGGCTATTCTTATTTCTCGGGCTAAGGAAGATGGGAAAGTTGGAAGTTTGTTACCGCACCTGATTGATGGGGGGATTTCTATATTATAATATGCGGATGATACGATTCTATTTATGGAACATGATATAGCTAAAGCCATTAATATGAATCTTATTCTTTCTATCTTTGAACAGCTATCTAGCCTTAAAATAAATTTTCATAAGAGTGAAATTTTCTGGTTTGGTAAGGCCAAAGATATCGAGGATCAATATAGAAATATTTTTGGGTGCGAAGCTGGATCCTTACCTTTCAGATATTTGGGTATCCCTATACATCATAGGGAACTTCGAAATGCTGAGAGGAACCCTGTAGAGAACCGTTTTGCATCTAAGCTAAGTTGTTGGCGTGGGAAAATGCTTTCCTACAGTGATAGACTAGTTCTCATTAATTCGGTTCTAACAAGTTTACCTATGTTCATGTTATCCTTCCTGGAAATTCCAGTTGGGGTGAGGAAAATATTAGATTACTATAGATCAAATTTCTTCTGGCAATCAGATGAGAATAAAAACAAATATAGACTTTCTAGGTGGAATATTTTGTGTAGACCTAAAGATCAAGGTGGGTTAGGAATCGAAGTACTTGAGTTAAAGAACAAATGTTTACTCAGTAAGTGGCCGTTTAAATTGCTCTCGGAAGAGGGTATGTGGCAGCAACTGTTGTATAATAAGTATCTCAAGAATAAAACTCTTTCACAGGTTGAAGCAAAACCTAATGATTCACAATTTTGGAAAGGACTTTTGCATATAAAGAAAGAATTCTTTAACCGGTTTTTTTTTAAAGGTGGGTAATGGAATGGCTGTTAGGTTCTGGGAAGATACATGGATGGGGGATGCCCCATTGTGTCAACAGTACCCAGCATTATATAACATTGTTCAACATAAAAATGTCCTTGTTTCAACAGTTTTGGCTCATACACCCTTGAATATCACTTTTAGAAGAGATTTAAATAATAACAAATGGTTACAATGGCTGAATCTATGTCAACAGTTAATGAAAATTTCTTTAAATAACGAACCTGATGTGTTTTGTTGGAAACTCACTGATTCCGGTCTTTTTTCAGTTAAGTCTATGTATCTAGATATGATGAATGGATATGCTATTTACCTTCGTAAATATTTGTGGAAATTAAAGATCCCCTTGAAAATTATAATCTTTACGTGGTTCCTTAGTAACAAAGTGCTCCTTACTAAGGATAACCTTGCTAAAAGAAAGTGAAATGAGTGTCAAAAATGTTGTTTTTGTGATTCCACTAAAACTGTTAACCATTTGTTTATCACTTGCCCATTTGCAAAAATTATTAGGCGTATGGCTTATTTTACTTACAATATTCCTCCACCAGCTAATGTTGCTAATATGTTTGGTAAATGGCTTAATGGGGTACGTAAGGAGGATAAACACAAAATTCGTATGGGTGTATCTGCTTTATGCTGGTCTATTTGGAGGACGAGGAATGATATCATCTTTAATAAACAAAATGGGACTAATTTTTTGCAGGTTATCCGACGCGCTCCTCATTGGATTCAACAATGGGTTTTGCTTCTCCCTATGGAACAGCGGGGGGATATAGTTACTGGATGCAACCGGATGCTAGTGGTTGTTCAGGACTTCTTTTTCCGGGCTACTGGATAGCGACACATTAATAGATTAGCAAATGGATAGGTTGTCTTTATGTTGCATCTTTTTGTGGTTGATTCATGTATCGACCTTAGCCTCACCATGAGTGTAATCCGGATCTTTGGTTTAATAAAAATAGCCGTGTGCATCTATTGATGCAGAGGTTGGGACGATGCTCCCATATAAAAAAAATGCACTCAAAATGACATAACAAATAGACATTGACGAGAAACAAGACTATTGCGCCCACCAATTCATTGGTGGACATATGGTTTTGTGCAAAAAAAAATAGACGCGTTCATACTACAAAGTGCATGCTCTCACAGTTACAACGACAATTATTAAGGCTGTTTTACTTATAGTATGTAAGCAAGTGTATGATAAAGACGTGCTTCCCCAAGGTGGGTTAGGAATCGAAGTACTTGAGTTAAAGAACAAATGTTTACTCCGTAAGTGGCCGTTTAAATTGCTCTCGGAAGAGGGTATGTGGCAGCAACTGTTGTATAATAAGTATCTCAAGAATAAAACTCTTTCAAAGCAAAACCTAATGATTCACAATTTTGGAAATGACTTTTGCATATAAAGAAAGAATTCTTTAACCGGGTTTTTTTTAAAGGTGGGTAATGGAATGGCTGTTAGGTTCTGGGAAGATACATGGATGGGGGATGCCCCATTGTGTCAACAGTACCCAGCATTATATAACATTGTTCAACATAAAAATGTCCTTGTTTCAACAGTTTTGGCTCATACACCCTTGAATATCACTTTTAGAAGAGGTTTAAATAATAACAAATGGTTACAATGGCTGAATCTATGTCAACAGTTAATGAAAATTTCTTTAAATAACGAACCTGATGTGTTTTGTTGGAAACTCACTGATTCCGGTCTTTTTTCAGTTAAGTCTATGTATCTAGATATGATGAATGGACATGCTATTTACCTTCGTAAATATTTGTGGAAATTAAAGATCCCCTTGAAAATTATAATCTTTACGTGGTTCCTTAGTAACAAAGTGCTCCTTACTAAGGATAACCTTGCTAAAAGAAAGTGAAATGAGTGTCAAAATGTTGTTTTTGTGATTCCACTAAAACTGTTAACCATTTGTTTATCACTTGCCCATTTGCAAAAATTATTAGGCGTATGGCTTATTTTACTTACAATATTCCTCCACCAACTAATGTTGCTAATATGTTTGGTAAATGGCTTAATGGGCTACGTAAGGAGGATAAACACAAAATTCGTATGGGTGTATCTGCTTTATGCTGGTCTATTTGGAGGATGAGGAATGATATCATCTTTAATAAACAAAATGGGACTAATTTTTTGCAGGTTATCCGACGCGCTCCTCATTGGATTCAACAATGGGTTTTGCTTCTCCCTATGGAACAGCGGGGGGATATAGTTACTGGATGCAACCGGATGCTAGTGGTTGTTCATGACTTCTTTTTCCGGGCTACTGGATAGCGACACATTAATAGATTAGCAAATGGATAGGCTGTCTTTATGTTGCATCTTTTTGTGGTTGATTCATGTATCGACCTTAGCCTCACCATGAGTGTAATCCGGATCTTTGGTTTAATAAAAATAGCCGTATGCATCTATTGATGCAGAGGCTGGGACGATGCTCCCATATAAAAAAAATGCACTCAAAATGACATAACAAATAGACATTGACGAGAAACAAGACTATTGCGCCCACCAATTCATTTGTGGACATATGGTTTTGTGCAAAAAAAAAATAGACGCGTTCATACTACAAAGTGCATGCTCTCACACTTACAACGACAATTATTAAGGCTGTTTTACTTATAGTATGTAAGCAAGTGTATGATAAAGACGTGCTCCCCCCCCCCCCCCCCAAATAAATCTCAACCTATGAGTTGGCGCTAGAAAAGCATGTGTAAAGCACATACTTGCCATTTGTGACGCAAAAATGATATTCAAAAATAGTTGTCTGAACATGCAAATATGATATCTAGCTTTGAATACGCCGGCGAGACCAACACTCAGGTGAATTCAGATATTGATTTGGATGCTCGATTTATGAAAGTAATGCATTTTTGCACTTTTAGACGACGAGCAAGCAATTATTTTAATGAAAACTTATTTTCCCATTTATTTTTCCAATCCATGTCTTATCAAATTTTAAATTACTCAATCCGTAGAGAAAACAAGTTTATACTACTCCGTAGTACAAAATTGCTTTTATCGATAGATTGTTGGTTTTCATATATGATTTCGCGAGGAACACAAACAATTGGACACTAATTTGAGAGAAATGCATTTTGTAATGTTTGAATCAGTTTTGTATATCGCTGATATCATCTATGTTAGCTCTATGTAATTTGTAGCTGACCTATCATCGGAGAAATCTGAGCCGTCCACCTCGACCTCCTTGTGCTAACGGGACGGCTCTGATCTGCCGACGGCACATGCGGCCAGCGACAATCTAACGCAAGCATAGCGCCGCCACTCTCTACCACACACGATGCGCCACGTATCCTCCCAAGGGCATATCTGTAAATTCATGGCAACGAGGCGTGATGAAGCATCGTACCGCGTAGACGGATTCGGGACCCGGACCGGGAGAAAGGGATCTCGCCATGGAGCTCACCGGTGCAGCTGCCCTCCGGCGAACGCTCGCGTCGGCTTCCCTGGCGGTGGTCCCCGGGCAGAGATGGAGGAGGCAGGCGCCGTCCAGGGTGGCCTGCGTCGGCCGCGGCTGTGGGGTATTCGCCGACGAAGCGCACCTCAGGTACTACGAGGGGGAGCCTCGGAAGGCGGTGGAGGCGGCGGCGAGGGACCTTTCGAAGCTCCGGGCTATGGGCCTCGTCGCCGGCGACGCGGCCAAGGAGAAGATCCTCTCCGTGAGCCCTCTTCCTCCCTCCTCACCAATCGATTTTGTTTGTGGTTATGTTCCCCATTTAGGCTTCCTATTCGGACCACTTCATGGCTCTAATCAATTAGAGAGGGTTAGTTTTTGCGGAAGGGTTTGGATGACATGGAGCATAGCTCTGCTCATCTCTCCCTGTTGCTAAAGATGCGATTTGGATTTCTGTTTCGTGCTAGGTCTGGAAAATGGTTTAGAACAGCTCAGCACCAATTCTTTGATTGAACATTAATTTGGTGGTAATTAGCTAACTGATAGTTTCATGCTCTACTTTTTGTGTGAGATATGATCAAATTGGGCCCTGATTTTGTAATTTTTTGTGGATCTATGAATACAGGAAGCCACCGAGCTGCTGCTGCAGGAGCTGAGTCAGATGAAGGATGCAGAGGACGAGCTGAAGAAGAAGCAGAAAGAGGAGAAGGCCGCGATGAAAGCACTGAAGAAGCAGCAGAAGGAAGCGAAAAAAGCCGCAATGAAATGTGGAGATGGCTCCTCTGAATCAAGTGAGAGTGATTGTGATGAGGACCAATCCATGAAAATGGGATGTGTTGCCACCTCGTCGATGCCCGGAGTTGAGCAAGGAATGGTGATGGCAATGTCGGTGCCCCAAATTGCTGCTGTCCCAGCAATGGACTTTGACAAAGCTGCGATGAAGGCCATCAAGAAGAGGGAGAAGGAACAAAAGAAAGCGGCAAAGAAGGCCTTAAAGATGAAAAAGGAGGAAGAGAAGAGGATGGCCACACTTAATTCCTGCATGGACGAAGATAGCTCCTCGTGCTCGTCGGAATCCAGCAACAGCGAGTGCGAGGGGGGAGTGCTCAAAATGAGCCGCTGTGCCACCATAACGGCACCACCTGCAAGCTCAGTTTTCCCCATCATAGTGCCTCAAATCCCAGAATCTGTTGCACCAGATGCTCAGATCCCTTTCGGGGCTGCGAATTCCACACAGTGCACCACCAGCATCAGCACCACTCTTGTCAAATTACCACCGAACAGAATTGAGGTTTGCGTGGGTGGCAAATGCAAGAAGTCAGGCTCTCTTGCTGTCCTGCAGGGGTTTGAGGACAAGTTGGGCACCAGTGGCACGGTAGTCAGATGCAAATGCCTGGGCAAGTGCGGAGAAGGCCCGAACGTTCGACTGCAGAGCGACGGCTCTGTAGGGAAGGATGGTGTCATCTGCACTGGTGTAGACTTGGTTGATGTTGGCGACATAGCCGCAAACTTAGTAGCATGGGGCGGACTGAGCATATAAACTGATGATGGTCATCTAGACCTGGTTCAATCTGTACTTACAGACGTGTACTGCTACTTCCTCACAATAATATGTTGTAGATAATCACACCCGACGAGCTGTTGTATATTTTCTGAGCTTAATGAGCTGATGATGTTTACTATAGATTTATGCCACGCATGGTAATCAAGAGGCCAGGTTCCATGGCATCCTGTAATTCTACGTGCTTTCAATTTTGAGCACCAGCTATTAAACTAAGTTCATTATCGGGATAAACAGGAGACCACGGAAGGCTCTATCTTTAAGGCCTGTGGGGGGCGAAGCCTGTAAGCACCGCTCAGTTCTGAAGGTTTACACTTCAGATTATCGTCTTATCACATTCTCGGAGCACTAGGCACTAGCCAGTAATAATAACCTAAAAAGTGTTGTGAAATAGAAATAGGGGAAGCGCATACCGGACACTGGAGGCGCATCTGGTTGTCTGGGCCTAAATCGTGCATCATTGCGCTAGTGAGATAGGCTCACCTGCGCGTCACAAACGGGCATAGGTCACGCGTCATTTGGTAGCCTGGGCGGCTTTTTATGCACTGGAGAGGGAAGCTAGCTGTCATTGTTTGGGTGACCTAATCTGGTGGTAACTTGCTCGCAAATCAATTTTGGTGAACCATTGAGAACCAGCTAACTCATCCAATTCATCAAGCGCTGCCATATGGTATTTGTTTTTTTCATTGTGATGCTATTCAGGCCTATGTAGTCAACACAAAACCTCCAGGTGCCGTCCTTTTTTCTAACCAGTAAGACTGGAGAGGCGAAAGAACTATTGCTCAATTGGATCAGTCCCTTGTCCAACATTTCTTTTATTTGCCGTTCAATTTCTGTCTTTTATGAGGAGCATATCTATATGGCTTCACATTGATGGGCTTTGTGCCCGGCAATAGTGGAATTTGTGGTCAAATGTTATATGAGGAGGTAGGGTTTTGTGGCTCTTGAAACATAACTTTATATTGGTGCAAAAGCTATTGAACAGATGCATGCACTTGTGTCTCTGTTCTGTTCTTGTGTTGTGTCTTCAAGAGGGAGCAGCTCAATAACTTGGCACACCTCTCCACTATTCACCAAGCCTCTGAATGTTGAAGCAGATATTGTAGAACAAGAGTCTAGATTGGATTGTACACCTCTTAGTGTAATCCTGGCCCCTTCATGTTTGAAACGCGTTGTTTTGTTTTTCCAATTGATCCTCATTTTCCCATTGTTCCGACTTTCTAGCCAATCCATGCCCAATATTATGTCATATGAAGTCAATGGCAATACCTTGAGGTCAGTAGTCAATGCCTTACTAATGAAAGTGCTGGAGCTGCCCGAATGTATCAATATAAGTGCTGTGAACTTGCCCACTTGTCTCTGCAAACGCATACTTCGTCTCCTACTTGTACCAGACATTGCTTGAACTGAAACTTTCATCATTTCCTCAGTATATCACTAGCACCAGTCAGATGAATCTGTATCAGTGTCTTCTAGTCTTGGTTTTTCGATTGGTAGTGGTTCCAGAATTTCTTCTAAGACATGAAGCTGGATTTTATCAGGACATTTGTGGGTTGGACTATAATTTTCTCCACACTTCAACATTCACCCTTTGCTCTTCTTTGCGCCCTCAGTGAATCAAATTTGCTGACTACAACCACTGTTTTGTCATCTGCTTTCTTCTGCTCTGGAGGTGCTCCCAGAAAACCAGGCAGTTGAGAGTGTCGCTTGTATTTCAGGCGTAATGCATCTCTCTGTGCATATTTGTTTGGTGGAGTTGGAGAGTCCTCGATCAATAGAGCATCCCGCGTTTGAGCCATGGAAAAAAGCAAGAACAACTGTACTTGGATTATGTAGTTTGATAGCTGAGCGAATCTCACGCTTCAAACCTGCTATAACTCTTCTGACAAAGAATGTCTCATCATAAGCATGGCTGTGTAACAGAACTTTATGCATGAATTCTTCAAATTTGTGTGCATATTCATCCACACTAACAGTCTGCCTAAGAGCAAAGAAAATGTCTATAGTTTTGCCATATTTATCCCTATTTAACTTAGTGAAAACTCCTACACAAAGAGTAACCCAATTGTCTATGCTATGCAATGCCTCATATGTTTGTAGCCATAGTGCTTCATTTCCTTTGAAATGCATAGTAGCAAAATTTACCCACAAGATTCTATCATATACAGCTTGAAGTATTTTTCACAGTTTTTCTTTCACCACTTGGGGTTCTCTCCATCAAACTTAGGAAAATATGACTCGGGTAACCATGAGCCAAAATTGTTATGATTATGGTGTGGGGTGTCTTTAGTATGTTCAGTATTAGACAAGTCATCCTCATCATTATCACTACCAGAAATTTCATGATCATATGCTGCAGATTGCTCACTCCTTACCAGGGCGAGAATGGAGGTTTGATCCTCTCCAGTAGCAACACCCTGGGTCCGATATGAAGAACGGCCCCCGCTGGGCTGATCATTCGTCGAGAGCTTGACCGCAGTTGCTTCCACTAATGTCAACCACATCGCCACCCGCTCCATCGACTGCCGGAGGTCGGCAACCGAGCGATCTAGCGCCGTGTTGGCGGAGATCACCCGATCCAGCGTTGTCTCCATCCGAGACGTCGTCCTCGTACCCTCTTGTTGCGCGAGCATCAACTTCTCCAGGGATGAGTTGATCTCGGAGATGCGCTCGGGGTTGATTTGCCCCGCCTCCGCGGTGGCCTTGTTGGCCTCCGCCGTGGCCGCAAGCAAGTTGCGGAAATCCGCCATCGATGTCTCGCCGTCGTGCCTAGCTAGCCTCCCAGCACATCGATCTAGGGCACACCCGAGGTGTTTTGCGCGAATCCGCTGAGGATCCGCACCCTTCAACTGGTTTTCCGACAGAATTCAGCGATCTCGCGACTGAGAGGACGAAAAAATCCGGGATCGAAACTGCTACTGATACCACATGCTAGGTACTAGATCACTGCCCTCGCGTCACGCACAAGTAGCTGGATCGTAGTCTCGAATTTGATACAGAAGAGGGGATGAAATCCGGAGGAGAGAGGGGAGAAGAGAGCATCTCATTACAATTATCATTGATGCCTTCCCTACGTCCTCTTGTCCACTTGGGCTGCCTTTCTCTCTTGGGATCGCCTTGCATCTCGCCTCCTGTGGTGGGTATGGCCTGGGCCCGTAGCAGTACCAAGCGTACAACTGGGCTCGTGCACCAAACTTGTTCTTTTCATTTTCCGAAAATATCCTCGCCTCTGAAGTTAACAACAACAATATTAAGCTATTGTTACCAAATAAGAGTTGCAAATATCTTCTATCCCCTCCTATATTTTCTCGGCGGCCGACCGAGGAGCAAACATCTCCCATCCCGTCCTATATTTTCTCGGCGGCCGATTGAGGAGCAAATATATCCCCATCGTTGCACCGCCCACGATACCACCTTTGGCTGCCGCCAAAACCATCCCCATCATCGTCAAACCCATTCCTATGGCCGGATCTTCCCGCCGCTGCTCCCCTCCGCCCATCCGCAGTGCCAGCCGCAACCGCGGCGGGCAGCGTCGCCAAACTAGCGCCCCCGCTGCCTTTCGCCGCCACCGCAGCCGTTACCATGGCGTGCAGCAACGCGAGTATGGAATCTCGGTGGCCGAGATCACCGACCGGGATCTGGCTAGGCATGTTCCAGTTGGCGACGTAGGCGGCGTGGCGGCATGACATCGAGATGTCAGCCTCCACGACAGCAAGTGGGGCAAGCTCAACTTCCCGCTCGGCACCGCTGAGCCCGTGCCGGAGCTCGTCGCGCCTCCCTGCGGCCGCGCGGCCCAGCTCGCGAGGGAGGACGGTGAGGCATGGGAACGCCTCGAGGCCAAGCGCCGACGAGGAGTACATGGCCAACCTCCGCCGCCAAAATCTCGAACGCGTCGCGGCAGAGGCGTACACCATGTACGACGAGAGGCGCTGCGACAGAGGAGGAGGAGGCGGCAACGACGATGATGGTCTCGACTTCTCCGTGTTTGACGACTAGGTGGCGGGGTAGGAGACGGAAATAATGACGGCGGCCTCGGTTGATGTTTAGTTTAATTACCTTAAGCTCTAGTTTTAGTTTGTTAGTTTAAGTTTCATTCATATTTTAGTTTATTTCTGTGAACTATGTGTAAATTGTAGTCGAAGTCGTTTAAATCCTACAAAATTTGGGCAAATGTTTTAGGGGATTGGAATTGTTGGCCATCGTTTAGAGGAGCAAAATTTTGCGCATCTATTTTGCTCCGTTTGCTCCTCTTCGGGGATCAGATTTTTTTTTGAGCATAAACACAAACTTTATTACTGAGTAATGTTCAAAGAAATACAACAAACTTCAGGAGGGTTCTGAAGCCAAATATGGCGGCCAAAAGGTAGAGAAAAAGCAGATTTTGCTAAATTATGAGCCTCGATGTTGTGTTCCCTTCGCTCATGAGTGAAACTGGCAGAATCAAATAGTTGCCGCCTAATCTCTATTTCTTTCGGTAAAGCACCATATTTGGGGATACTGCCATCATGCAGATTGTTTATCACTTCTAAGCAATCTATCGCTATATGGATGTGTTGTCCATTGAGATCACTAGCAAGAGACGGAGTTTCGACACATGCCAACGCTTCCGGGCTTGCAGGGTCTATGAAATTTTCAATTACCCTTGCAGATGCACCTAGATAGAGTCTCTGCATTTCTGCAAACCACCGCAACTGAGCCCCGTCGTCCATCACGGACTACTGCTCATCACAGTTCAGTTTCACCCGATCTTCAGCAGGACCAATCCAACGTGCAAGTGTTCGGGGATCGGATGGGAACGGGAAAATAAGGCAGCAGTCGAATCGAGATATAACGGAAATAGGCCCAGCCCACGAACATAAATCCTTCAGCGAAACGGATGCTATGTATGGCTTCAGCCGCGTTTCTTTGGTAGGCTGCCTGAACCGGCAGGCCCATTTAAACTGTCAGGTGATCTCGTCTGTTCAATGGCATCCGATGGTTGAAGTTGCTCCTTAGGAGTTAGGACATGTACAATGGTGATGTCTCGTCTGTCTGTAAGAGGTAGTTATAGACTTAGGTGGTTTTGGTGATATGGAGGAAAGAGAATGAGGAGAGAGAAAAGTTACACACAGTCTCTAGGGTTCTTATAGATAGCTTACAGACATCATTTTTGTTGTTGTATGAAGGGTGTCTATAACTTATACTCACATACATCTATGATTAAAAATAGATAACTTACAGACAGACTATTGTATACATTGTCTATATGATTGTCTATAGATGATATGGAGTAGTATTACAAACACCATCCGTCTAAACCAATGTATATGCCCTTAGCCCTAGATGTTACCACTCTTGCCCTCTCCGTCCCCCATCCTTTCAATCCTGCAGACGGTTAGGAAGCCCTAGAGCAGATTGGGGTGGTCTTTGCCCGAAATTTTGGAGCCGTGGCACGATCATGGATCGCTAGAACAGGGAAGAACGGGATAGGGAGTATTTTACATGTTGTTTCGAAGAGATGGAGGAGGATAAGAAGTGCGGCACATTTACAAGTGGGATGCCGCGGCCAACAATTGTCAAGTACCATGGTAAAATTTAGCATTCATAGTTTGTTATCTATCTACCATGCTTCTTCCTTTGTTCGTTACTGCTCAAATCTTACCTGCGCTTTGCGTGCAGAATTTCTTGATTCGCATTTACGTTTACGTTGCATTCCCCCTTTCCCCTCCAGTCATTATTTCCTTCATCGTTATATTTCATACTGTTATTTCATACTGTTGGGATCTGTTCGACAAACATGAATCAAGACCATATCTATTCTGACGATGATGATTTTGTTCTTCATTTTTCGAAAGATCTCTTGGAAAAGCTGTGGGGATGGGACAAACTGCTACCGATGGGGGATTACATATCCTGGTCTGACTATGAAACCTACCTTAAAGAGTATCACTGTCGGAATGCTGTTGCAGTTAGCAGTATAGATGCTGTCGCTCAGACTGTAAGTCAACATCCTGCGCCCTCACGAAACTAACTACCCATATATCCTGCTTCTATTTATTTTCATTTCGGCTGTCCTGTTGGCTAATGTAAATTTTGATTACTTCAACAAGTGCCTCAGACAGTGAGGAGCAACTTGTGTGTGAGTGGAAGAAGCAGATGAAATCTGAAACCTTGCCGATGAGGAAATCAATCGCTCTAAGTTGCCTGATCCACGGGATTGCAGGTTCATTCATCCACACAGGTTGCAGCTTTTCTCATGTTTCCGGTGCAGCTTTGTTGGTACCTTTCTCACCTGGCACCAAGGTTCAAGCAAGCGTTAAGCGTAATTGGTGCGGTGGCCTTCCCGCTTCAGCGCGCATAAGCGGCGCTTTTTTCCCCTTTTTTTTCGCTTTTTTTGCCTAAGCGCTTATGCAATCGATGCGGAAGGCCTCTGCATTGCGCTTCAGCGCGCATAAGCTACGCTTTTTTCCGCTTTCCTGAACCTTGCCTGGCACCAAATATTTTTCTTGGATAGTATATGGATTATTTTACTTTACTTTTATTGTCATTATACTTTTTTTTAGATCTTTATTGTCATTGTACTAATGCAAACTAATGGTGTCAAGTGTATTGCCAGGGAGGCTGACCTGACGTGTCAGTTTCTAAGGCGTGGCGCTGATCCCGTAGATCATTACTTGTTTGACCAGGGCAGAGAAGTATGCATGTGCGCCTTGAGCCTTAGAGCATCTCCAGCCGCGTCTCCCAAAGCGTCCCCCAAAGCAATTTGAAGCGCGTCGGACCAAAAATCAGTTCCAGCCGCGTCCCCTAAAGCCCATTTTTGTTCGGCGCGGCCCGATACGGTGTCCGGCTTCCCGAGCCCGTCCCCGTCCCACAGGGGACGCTCCGGGCACGCCGGACACAACGAAAAGCGAGGCGGGCTCCCACATGTCGGCGACTATTTGCATAAAACGTTGGTTCGCGTCTTTTCTCTCGTCGCTCCTTCCTTCCCGCCTCCCACCCCTCCGCTGCCGCTGGATTTCCTGGCCGTTTGGACGTCTAATCTCTGCTGAGAGTCGGCACCGTCGTCGCGGCTGGGGCTCCCGCCGGTCGTGCCGCCGTCGCCGCTTCGCCAGCGCGTCCCGGAACGCGCCGTCAAATCCGCCCCACCTCCGCGCACACAAGGTGCTCGACGACTTGACAGGTAGGCGTGATTGGCCGCTGTTCGTTGCGTCGTCTGCCTCGGCGCAATTTTGACCATTGATTTTGATTTTGCTTTAGCCATGGATGCTCGCCCCTGCTGCTGGGGGACGAGCAAGCCTTCGACGACGACCTGCGGGAGCATTTGCTGATCATCGCGTCCCTCCAGGACATGGTTGACGCTGAGGTTGCTTGCATACGGAGCACCTGCCGATACACAGAACGACTACCTTCGCATGAGTGAGTCTACTGCCATTGAGTGCATGTACAAGTTTTGCCGAGCTGTGGTGGGAAAGTTTGGCAAATACTACTTGAGAGGGCCAACTGAGGAAGAGGCTGCAGGGATCATGGCACAAAATGCTGCCAGAGGATTCCCTGGAATGCTTGGAAGCATCGATTGCATGCACTCGGCATGGAAGAACTGCCTGTTTGCTTGGCAAGGTATATACAAAGGGCGTCATGGATATTGCAGTGTGGTGCTTGAAGCTGTGGCAGATTATGACATGTGGATTTGGCATTCTTTCTTTGGCATGGCGGGATCACACAATGACATCAACGTGTTGAAGTAGTCTCCGGTGTTCAACAGACTAGTGGAAGGGCATGCTCCACCATGCAACTATGAGATCAATGGCCACCAATATACCAAAGACTATTATCTAGCCGATGGTATATATCCAAAATGGGCCACTTTTATCAAAACAATATCGAATCCATCAGGTCTGAAGAATTCCCACTTTGCTACGCGACAGGAGGCTTGCAGGAAGGATGTCGAGCGGACATTTGGTGTGCTTCAAGCACAATTTGCCATTGTCCGGTACCCTGCTCTAAGCTGGTCTCACGACCAAATGTGGGAGGTGATGCAGGCTTACGTGATCATGCACAACATGATCATCGAGGATGACCGCAAGAATCATGCCAGGACACATGTTGGTCCCTATGAGTGTCAGGGCCCTCTTGCGGAGGTTGATCATGAGTTGCCTGCTGATTTTGCTGATTTTCTCGCCATGCACGCAGAGATCCGTGACAGCAATGTTCATGATCAACTTCAAGCTCATCTCGTTGAGCATTTGTGGAGGATCAAAGGAAATACCGTGGCACCTTGATCTAGCATCTAGCCCTATTTATAATATTTGTTTACTTGTTTTATTGTTTGTTGTAATTTAATTTGAAAACAATCCTCGTAAACATTTTTATTCATATGCTATATTTGATAAATGGTTCCGTGTTAAAAAGAAGTATTTTAAATGTTTGGAGGCGGCGTTTGGGGGACGCGGCTGGGGAGCGACGTCCGCCAAACGCGGCACGAACAAAACACGCCCCCCAAACGCTCAATCCGGCGCGGTTTGGGGACGCTTTGGGGGACGCGGCTGGAGATGCTCTTAGACCATCTTTTCAGTCGTGTCCCCCAAACCGTCCTCTAAACCGCGCCGGATTGAGCGTTTGGAGGACGTCGCTCTCTAGTCGCGTCCCCCAAACGCCCTCCCCAAATGAATATTGGTGCACGAAAATAAAGGTTTTCATTAAAATTTGATTATATATTACAAAGTTTGAATTAAAACGGCTAGATTTCATCTAAACCTAGCCTACTGACCGCCCGGTGGTGTGTTCGACGGCTCCGCCCCATCGTCGCCTCCCCTCCGCCGCAGCTCTTGCTGCGCGCGCCGCCTCTCCGTGCGTAGGGCGGTGGCCAGACGCCGCTGCTGGAGCAGTGCGTCGACGTCCGCCCTCCCCTGTTGCGCCGCCTAGAGGGAGAGCTCGACGGTGCGACGAATCTGCGCCTCTTGCGGGCACGGGCGTCGTCCTGGAGCTTCTTCTCCGACTCGAAGGACTCGACGAGCGCGCGTTGCTGATCGGCCGTCTCGTCCGGGTGCGGCCCGTCGTTGTCGGACCACTCGAACTCATCGTCATCGTCCTCCACCTCGGTCTCCTCCTCCTCCGCCTCGGCCTCCTCCTCCTCCATTGGCGCCTCCTCCTCATCCGTTGGCGCCTCCATCATCGCCGCCGCCAATGCGTCGGCCTCCGCCGCCAACTGATCCACCCGCCTCCCCCAGGCCGCCTCCGTTCCCGCCAGCGCCGCCTCCCGCTGCTGACGTTCCTCCGCCGCTAGCTACTGCTGGCGCTCGAGCGACTCCAGCCGCCGGCGCTCGATCGCCACCCGCCGTTCACGATACTGCGCGTCCCGCTCCTCGCACTGGCGCCGGCGCTCATCACCCCACCGTCGGCTCATCTCCTCCGTCCGGAGCCGCCGCGCCTCTTCTGCCGTGGAGGCGTCGAACGCCGCAATGGTGTCCGCCAGCGCCTCCTCCTGCCACGCTGTTGCCGCCGCGCTCGGCAGCTGCGGGGCCAGGGGCATAGAACGCCGCTACATCCACCGCGTGCGCCGCCTCACGCTGTTGGCGGGCCTGCAGCTCGAGTGCCTACCGCCGCTCCTGACGATGTGCACGCCAATTCTCCATCCCTTGCCGCCGCCGCTCTTCACGGGCGGCAACGTCGATGCCGAACTGTGAATCCGGTGGTGGAGGTGGTGCTGGAGAAGACGACGGTGGAGGGAACTGGGTGGTGGTGATTGCACTGAGCGTCCGGGTCACGTTAAAAGCGGAGGTGTCGGTGGTGCCAGCGGAGGGAGTACTGGAGGTGAGACCAGAGAGAGCCCCAGTGGAGGCGGCGGTGGTGTTTGCGGAAGTTATGGCAGCGGCGGTGGATGAGACCACGGCGACTTCTGATACCATGTAAGATGTAACCCTAGACATGTATTGGAATAGATGGATGACTCAACACTTGATGTGGTTGGTCGCTGGTGCCTTATATATACATCATTAGATAGAGAGATTAAATCATGTACGTACACGGTTAGGATTAGACCAACTACTATACAATACGTCTAACAATGATGCATATCTCGATGCGGGGGCAGTGTCCCGAGTGGCGGCTTGTGTTGCATGTTAGGGTGCACGCCGCTGGGAGAGTGGCTTGGAAAGGGATCATTTTCGTTAAGTTTGTGAATAGCGGTTTTTTCTAATGGTGAATAGTGCAACATGTTCCAGAGGGATATTTGCGGGCCGTGTAGTACCACCTCCTCCCCGCATCCACTCATCTCCTCCATTATATCCACAAGATTTGGTTACATCTCTCCTCCTATCCCGCTGACAATTACTATTTTCTCTACCTAAATCATTCCTTTGGTGGTGTTAGCCTTTCTGTCTAGGTTCGGGAATAGCGGAAGTGATGCAAGGTGTCACCCATTACTGGCGAGAAAAACGATGCTTGCCGACACCGTTCCTCCTTGTCGGGGGTGTCACATTCATGGCATCCCCTTAGATTGCTGAGATGCACCACCTTGCGCCGGGAACGTTCCCCCTTGACCCTAGCCTAAGAGCATCTCCAGTCGCGTCAAACCGTCCCCCAAAGAGCGCCAGATCGAGCGTTTGGGGGACGTGTTTTGTTCGTGTCGCGTTTGGAGGACGTCACTCCCCAGCCGCGTCCCCCAAACGCCACCCCCAAATGAATATTGGTGCACGAAAATAAAGGTTTTTATTCAATTTTGATTGTATATTACAAAGTTTGAATGAAAACGGCTAGCTTTCATCTAAACCTAGCCTACTGACCGCCCGGCGGTGCATTCAACGGCCCCGCCCCGGCGTCGCCTGCCCTCCGCCGCAGCTCTTGCTGCGCGCGCCGCCTCTCCGTGCATAGGGCGGTGGCCAGACGCCGCTGCTCCAGCAACGCGTCGATGTCCGCCCTCCCATGTTGCGCCGCCTGGAGGGAGAGCTCGACGGCGCGACGAATCTGCGCCTCTTCGCGGGCATGGGCGTCGTCCTGGAGCTTCTTCTCCGACTCGAAGGACTCGACGAGCGCACGTTGCTGATCAGCCGTCTCGTCCGGGTGCGGCCCGTCGTCGTCGTACCACTCGAACTCGTCGTCGTCGTCCTCCACCTCGGTCTCCTCCTCCTCCTCCTCCTCCTCCTCCTCCTCCATTGGCGCCTCCTCCCCCACATCCGTTGGCGCCTCCATCATCGCCGCCGCCAACGCGTCGGCCTCCGCCGCCAACTCGTCTGCCCGCCTCCCCCAGATCGCCGCCAGCGCCGCCTCCCGCTGCTGACGCTCCTCCGCCACCAGCTGCTGCTGGCGCTCGATCGAGTCCCGCCGCCGGCGCTCGATCGCCTCCCGCCGTTAACGGTACAACGCCTCCCGCTCCTCGCGCTGGTGCCGACGCTCATCAGCCCACCGCTGCCCCATCTCCTCCGTCCGGCGCCGTCGCGCCTCTTCTCCCGTCGAGGCGTCGAACGCTGCAACGGTGTCCGCCAGCGCCTCCTCGTGCCACGCTGCTGCCGCCGCGGCTTCGTCAGCTGCGGGGCCAGGGGCGCAAAGCGCTGCTAGATCCGCCACCTGCGCCGCCTCACGCTGCTGACGGGCCTGCTGCTCGAGTGCCTCCCGCCGCTGCTGACAGTGTGCACGCCAGTTCTGCATCCCTCGCCGCCGCCACTCTTCCCGGGCCGCGGGGTTAGTGTCGACCTGCGATTCCGGGACTGGAAGTGGAGGAGACGGCGGAGGAGGGAACTGGCCAACGCCGGGGCGGTTCGCCATTGCCACTGGTGGTGGAGGAGACGGCGGTGGAGCGATGAGGGCTGTGTTTGTTTCCGGCGGCTGTGGTGGCTACCATTGAGCCGGGAGACCTTTTTATAGACATCGGCATCGGGAAGAAAGCGCGGGAAGAGGCAAGAAGAGGCGGGAAGATCGCGCGGGAATGGGCGGTGGCGTGCGAACGCCGGCGATGCGTGGAGGCTGCGCAGCACCGACGAGACGTCTCGCCTGCCCCTCCGTCGCCATTAAGGCAAAGATGTCGTCGTGTGTCACTGCGCGCGAATAACTTCGGCCGCGAGGTAGGCGACGGTTAGGTTAAAATTAATTGTGCCGCTGACGGGTCGGCCCCGCCACTCTCCGCCTCGCTTTTCGTTGCGTCCAACGTGCCCGGAACGTCTCCTGTGGGACAGGGACGGGCTCGGGCCGCCGGACACCGTATCGGGACGCGCCGGACAAAATTGGGCTTTGGGGGACGCGGCTGGAACCGTTTTTTGGTCCGGCGCGCCCCAAATTGCTTTGGGGGACGGTTTGGGGGAAGCCAATGGAGATGCTCTAAGTGGCTCTCTTGGCTTACACTTCGGTACGTAGTAAATTTCTGTGTGCGGTCCCTTTTCCTTCGCTGAACTTCATCAATGTCATCTTGGTTTCTTGTAGAAGATGATTTGTCTAGTTTGTGCGGCCAGCGTCCAGGCAAGGGTGTGCATTCCATGTTGTGTTACCTTAGAGCATCCCCACTCGTCTCCCCGATGACGTTTTTTCCATCCGGACGGCGAAATTCGGTCCAGTTGCGCCTCCGGTTCCTCGTTTTCGTTCGGATTTGGCTCTTCATCCATCCGGCGAACCCACGTCATCCCCGGTCCCCCGGAGATCTATCGGGGAGTCCGGACGAGTGAAAAGCGGGGAAGGGCCCGATCTGTCGGCGACTCGACACACGAACCCCACCGCCACCTCGCTCAAAATCTCCCCCACCCATCGTATCTCTCTCGCCACCGGCACCACCCCGCCGGCTTGTTGCCCAGATTCCGCCGTCCCTCCTTCTCCACCTGCCTATATTCTGCCGTCTTTCGACGACGGCCTATCTGGCTGCTCCTCCGCCGGCCTGTTTTCCGACGATAGCCTACTCCTCGTCGTTCGCGGCTCGGGTTGCCTCGACCACGCCCGTCAGGTGTTCATCCATTTGCCTCGCCGGCCATGGACTCGGACGAAGAGGAGGAGCAGATGTTCGTCGAGCTTATGCGAGAAGAGATGGCAACCGCCGCCCAAGACGAGGAGCACATGATGATCCTCGGTTGCTTATCAAGCATGTACGCCGGGCTGGCAACTGGTCGATGTGGTGGGTCGGCACCAGGTCGCCGGAAGTGCAAGCCGAGACAACGAATGGAGGGCTACTGCATGTTGTACGCCGACTACTTCGCCGACAATCCATTGCACGGTGAGACTGTTTTCCGTCGTTTCAGGATGAGCAGAAAGCTATTTCTGCAAATTGTGTATGCCATCCGAGACTTTGACCCCTACTTCAGATGCAAGGCGGATTGCACTGGCTTGGTTGGATTTTCGTCACTGCAGAAGTGCACAGTGGCTATGAGGATGCTGGCGTATGGAGCTCCCGGTGATGGTGCAGATGACTATCTTCGGATGGCGGAGTCCACCGCCCTTGATTGTTTCTACCGGTTCTGCAGGGCCGACATAGCAGTGTTCGGAGACTTTTACTTGAGATCACCCACTGTCGAAGACACTCAGAGGATCCTTGCAACAAATGAAGCTAGGGGTTTTCCAGGGATGCTTGGAAGCATTGACTGCATGCATTGGAAATGGAAGAACTGTCCGTTTGCGTGGCAGGGAATGTACAAGGGTCACAAAAACGGCTGCACTATGATACTTGAAGCAGTGGCTACCCATCATCTCTGGATTTGGCACTCTTTCTTTGGTATGCCTGGATCCAACAATGACATCAACGTCCTAAACTGCTCCCCGATCTTTTTCAAGCTTGTTGAGGGTCATGCTCCCCCGGTGAACTATATGATCAATGGTCGGCACTACAACAAAGGATACTACCTTGCACACGGTATCTATCCAAAGTGGGCAACATTTGTGAAGACTATCTCGAAACCTAGCACCCCCAAACTTTACGAGTTTGTCAAGAAACAAGAAGCTTGACGAAAAGACCTCGAGCGTGCATTTGGTGTCCTCCAGCAGAGATTTGCTGTCGTCCGGTTCCCCGCTATGACTTGGTCCAAAGATCAGATGTGGGAGGTGATGAACTGTTGTGTGTGCTTACACAATATGATTATTGAAAATGAGCGAAAACATCCGGTTCCTCTGTCTGAGCAAGAAGCACCATATGATAGAGAGAGTCCTCTTGCACAGCCTAATCAATCACCAGGTGCCGACATCATGGGCCGCCTTCATTGCTATGCGCCAGGAGATTCGAGACTCTACAATGCATCAACAGCTGCAAGATGATCTAGTGGAGCACATATGGACGCTCCGAGGCAATGCCAACGCCGACGCCAACTAGTCTGTCTTAATTTGTTTCAAAACTTGTGAAATTGTGTGCTTCATTTGTTTCAGCACTTGTTAAACATTGTACTGATTTTCGCCGAATTTGTTTCAGCAATTTCCTGACTCTTGTTCGCCGAACTTGTTAAATTTTATGTCGAATTTGTTTGAAATATGTCAAATGGTCGAGGGTGGGGGTTTCCTGCCGGGGGGACGGTTGGAACTTCGGCGCTCCCCAGACCAAATTTTCCTCCAATCCGGACGAAAATATCACCGGATTTGGACGTGGGGATCGCCAACGAGTGGAGATGCTCTTACTTGAATTTCTTACGGACGGAAGGCCACGGGATGAATGACGTTTTGAATAATGTTTTATGTGACATTTCGACAGGAGTGGATAATCAACTACTAGGGTTCAAGATTCAAGTGTAAGTCTCATAATTTTTTAGATGAAATCCTAATAGAGTCCGGCTTTGAACTCATAAAATCATGAAAGGCCTAGCACGACATACAGTAGCTTGATAGGATACCAGCTCAGGAGAATAGCAGAAGAATGAAAGAATTGAACTGAGGCAGCACCGAGACTAATTCGAACATTGAGGGGCTACGGGTATGAGCAGATCTCACTGTCGTAAAAGCCAAGGCATTATCAAGTGAAAGATGAGTTCTTTCAACGGGGATCTTTTAGTGTTGGTAATGGACTGACTACGTGGTTTTGGGAGTATTCTTGGCTTGGCAACTCTCCTCTTTCTGTTCAATATTCGGTACTTTTTAACATGGTGGCTCATAGAAATGTGAGGGTCGCGGATGTTCTTAATCAACCAACGCTGAATATTACTTCAATAGGATTTTAAGGGGTTCAACATGGGAAGATTGGTTGAGTTTACTAGAACGTTTGATGGAGGTACAACTTAATGATCAGCTGGATAGCTTTTGATGGAACTTAACAACTTTTGGGAAGTTTTCAATTAAATCTCTTTATACTGATTTCATGAGTGAACAAACTCGGTTTTTGAAAAAATACCTCTGAAAATTAAAAGTGCCACTGAAAATCAGAATTTTCATGTGGTTTTTGAATCGAAAAGTCTTACTTACTAAAGATAACTTGGCAAAGCAGAAGTGGACTGGCCGTACTAAATGTGTGTTTTGTGATTCTAAGGAATCTATAGAACATCTTTTCATCAGGTGTCCTTTTGCAACCTTACTGTGGAGAGTTATTTATTTCACGTTTAATATTCCTGCTCCAACAAGTATTAAAAACTTATTTGGAAAGTGGCTGAATGGTATTGACAAAGTTGTTAAAGAGCGGATTCGTATATGAGTCTGCGCTTTACTTTGGGCAATTTGGAATTGTCGAAACGATATTGTTTTTAACGGTGCGGGTTCTTCTCAATTTTTGCAGGCTATTCATTGAACTACTTACTGGATAAATATATGGTCCCATCTACTCCCGAAGGACTAGCGGGCACATATGGATTCTGGGTGTACTCGCTTGATGGCGGTCGTTCGGGCTATCTTCAATTAGGGTGGTTGGCGGCATATTAATAGATTACAAGATGCTTAGATCGTATTTGTCCTCTTTTTTTAGATGGTTGATTCATGTCGCAACTTTAGACGATCCATGATCCTATGATCGTTTTGTATTCACAACTATTTACTTTTTTTTGGATGATGCAATAAAAGGCTGTGTGCATCCTTTGGATGCAGAGGCCGGGAAGTTCCCCCATTTCTATAAAAAAAAATATCAAGCTATGCCGATGCTGAAATTTACTCGGTCGTAACTGAATCCATCGAATGGAAGCCCTAACAAAGGATGAAACACCGGTGGTTCTCGTGGCAAGCAAAGCAAGAGTGTAGCATTGGGGTATAGAGTGTCGACTCAAACGGAAGGAGAAAAGACCGGAACATGCGTTGCACACTTGCACTTCTCGGACACAGCCACTGCAGCAGGCACGCAACCGACGGATGCATCCCTCCATTATAACACCAAAAAGCTTCCTTTTGCCTGGCTGGGTCCATCTTCTTCAGTGGCTAGTTTCCCTTGGTTCCTTCTCCACAACCACCGTGCTAGGTAGCTCAATGCCAATGGCGTGGGAGCCGAAGTGGAAGGATTTCGGCATCCGCTGCTTCCAGACCCTCCTGTTCCTGATCGACGTCATCCTCCCCGGCCTCTGCTCCTACGTCCTCGCGGCGATCGAGATCTTCCACGCCATGGAGTGCCCTCATCTCTTCTCCCGCGATGTCCCTGGCAACGGCGTTTCCAGCGGTCTTGGCCGTCTCTTCTTCTCAGTCTCCTTCGGCCACGTCCTCGTCGATGCCTTGCTCACCCAGACCTACATCACCATGTCTGTCATCTCCTTCACCAGACTCTACCGCACCGGCCTCTTCCGCGCCCGCGCCAAGGCCATCTTGGCGGGCCTGCGCAAGCAGACCGTGCCTGCCACCTTCTTCACCTTCAAGGCGGTGGCCATGCATGGTTGGAGGCTACGTCGCGCTGATCCCGGTCGCCCTCCGGCTTCTCGATGCTCTGGACGAGCACGAGCCGCCGTTAATGCTGCTGGGCTTCGGCGGCGTACACCTGGCCGGCGCGGTGTTCAACGCCGTGGTCTTGCACCACCGCGTACACCGCGTCTGCGCGGTGCTGGTCCTCAAGGATGTCAGAGGCATCTGCTTTGGCGCCATGCGCAGGAGGCTCGCGTTTGTCGGCCTCCTCGTTCTGTTCGGCGGCTTCTTCCACTAGTAGAAAACAGGGCTTTCGTGGGAGCCTTTTGTCGTGGGCGCGACTGCACCCGCGACAAATGGCGTGGCCACGTCGCCCCGGAACCATTCGGAGCAAGCAGGGCCTTTTGTCGCGCCCTTTTGTCGCGGGCCGTATCACAACCCGCGGCAAAAGGGGTCTGAGCTCTGGCGCCTCCTCCGGCACCCGTTTTGTCGCGGGTCGTAATACGGCCCGCGACAAAAGGGCCATGCCTATATATATACACGCAGCCAGCCCCCCACCTCCCTACATTTTTTTTCCTTGGTGGTGAAAGGTGGAGGTGTATGCTACCTCATTTTTTCTTCATGTGCACAAGAGGTGTTTGATGGAATGCTTGTGAGGGATGCCACTTGATTTTATTTGATAAGATTTCTCCTCTTTTTAATCCTAAAAGATTAGCAACTATTTTCTCGTATATACATAGTCCGTACAAAACTAATTTTAGCAAGGTGATTGCATCTGATACATGCATAATTGTACTTATGATGCAGATGAGTCATCCATGGATGTACGGTAACCGATGTGCTCCCGCTTTCAGAGATGGCGTGAAATCTTTCCTACTTGTGGCCGAGGCCAACAAGTCGAAGCAGGGTTTTATGGAAAGAAGTCCAAATAGCCCCCATAAGTTTGAGGATCCGGACGCTAACCCCCCCTAACTTTAAACTGGAGCAAATTACCCCCTAACTACACAAAACCGGGCAAATTAGCCCCCCAGACGCTAATTGGCTGTTTTGACTCTGGTTTTGGACACGTCGGACACTGGTTTTGGTCCACGTCGGATACTGGTCGAGCCGAACCAGGTCGAGGCGAACTCCCCTTCCAGACCCGCGCCTGGTCGAGTTCGTCCCCAAACCGTCCTCCACCTCGTCCCCAAATCCCGTCGCCAAATCCCGTCGCCGTCGTCGACCTCGTCCCCAAATCCCGCCGCCGTCGTCGACCTCGTCCCCAAGTCCGGCCGCGAGCGCCCTCCCTCGTCCTCAAATCCCGCCGCCGTCCTCCACCTCATCCCCAAGTCCGGCTGCGAGCGCCCTCCCTCGTCCTCAAATCCCGCCGCCGTCCTCCACCTCATCCCCAAGTCCGGCCGCGAGCGCCCTCCCTCGTCCCCAAATCCCGCCGCCGTCCTCCACCTCATCCCCAAGTGAGGCCACGAGCGCCCTCCCTCGTCCCCAAATCCGGCTCCTCATGTTCCTCGACAACTGGCTCGCCGCTGGGATGGGCCTGTAAGTTGTCCCCCCTTCTTTTCTTCTCCTCATGATAGCGAGTAACCTGCTGAAATGTAACCAGTGATTCATCGGAAATTCAGTGCTGAATTGTGTTAGACATTTAAATATATAAGTAGTACAAATGCACAGTTGCGAATTCATACTCCATAATCTTAAATTCTTACTTAGGTAGGGGCACACTTTCCTGCTCTTTTATTCCTTCCTAAGTTGCCAAATTGAATGAATACTCCATACATAATGGTTAAAAGATTTATGCCCTACAAATACTAAAGCCTTCATTAGTGATGAATGCAGTTCGGATTCGATGTCGTGTTGAAATAATGCAGTGCCTGTATAGTTTTTGCAACCAAATCTTCGTACATAAACATTGATCCGTGAAACTGTTATCAGCCCAAATTCTGGAAAAAGAACATGCCGGCTACAAATATTAGCCAATAACACATCGTTGTTTGCAGCATGGAAATTCATGTTGCTTTACCATAGCCTCCCAGTTTCTTTAGGTGCTGTGCTTATTGTTTTTGGCATAGTTACTGTTTTATTTCCACGATGTCACCATACAAGTTGCACAACACCAATATTTTGCATAGTCTGATGTTTGGCACTCTGTTTTTCTTTTAACTTTTTGATATGCCTTCGGTGTGGAGTGCAGGTGCAGGGGAACCGAGGTGGCTGGAGTGGCTGGGGTGGGAGTGAAGTTCCTTTCAAAGGTGGAAGTGGCTCAGCTGTTGCTGAAATCGTTGGAGTACCCAGCTGCAATACTTGGGGTACCGAAGGCATGGTCTCCAGTAGTCCAAGAGCAACTGCCTGGATGCAAGGACAAGTAAATGGCAAGGAAAAGTAGTTTCCAGTGATCAGCTTTTGGTGATGGTTGGAGTGAGTAGGAGTACTGCAGTTGGTAGCTATGTGCAGTTGGTACTATCCAATGATCAGCTTTTGGAGATGGTTGGAGTAGATTAGCAGATGACCACCAGTAGTGTAGTTAGTAGCAATGCTCATCTTTCTTTTGTAAATGAACCAAAGTTGTACTCTGTAATCAGACAAGCAATGTAATGTTGTCACCTTTTGGTGTGAATATATGTCACAGCTTTGTCGAAATCGATTTGTCTCAGGTTTCTATTCCTCATTTGATATAGTATTACATCACAATTGATTCGACTTGTCTCAGGTTTATATTCCAGTGGTGATGGCGCTGCTAGCAGGGTGTGTGTCGCCGAGCTGCCCCTGTTTTCTACCTCTCCTACAACACTGCTCAATGTATCTCTGTCAGGTACTCTCTATCTTCCTACACTTCTGCATCTTTGTATGATTGCATCCTACAGGTTGTACAACTTTGTATGATCCCGGCTAGTTTCTACACTTTTTGTATTCAAGTTATCTCTTGTGCAAATTGAAACAGTATGATTGCAGTAACATTTAAGACTACCCCAATTTCGGCCTGAACACATATACTCAAGTATGATTGCACACTGGGAAAACAGTATTATTCTATGATTAAACATAACTTCTGTGACAAAACTAAACACAAATTAAACACAAAACTTGTGTGACAAAATTAAACAGAAAATTGCACTATTCTTCTCCTCCTTGTTGACCTCTCTTTTCATTCCCCAATATGAACCATTTAAGTCTCCCTTCCTTTGGCACTGGATTCCGTCACAACATCAGTCATTGGAATTGTTTCTCTCATTCGTTGAGTAGATGGTTGACTATCTGGTTGAGAAGTGGACTGTCCAATTGCATAGGACGATTTCATTTGCTTTTTCTTTGGTGGAACAAAAGGTCGACGGCTAGGATCTTGGTGCATGGCTGGAGTTGGTTGCTATCCAGGATCTTGGTGCATGGAAGGAGCTTCTTGATGTGCAGTCCCTTTCTTCCTTGATCTAGATTTCTTCTCAAAGTACAACACATGCTTCTCTGGAACCTGAGCAGTAGGTTCCTGCGGCGCAACAGTAGTAGAATCCTGTAACAATCATTTTAGCAATCATTTTACCAGGCAACAAACAACAACCTAGAGATAATAGCAAAATATTACTAACCTTAGCTGCTGCTTTATCCTTCTTTCTCTTAGCACTCATGGCTGCTTTCTTCTGCTGAGCATGCTCCCTGACAACATCTGGGTTACTTGTACACTTTCTTTTGTTATGATTTTCACCTCCACATGCTGAGCACCTAATTATGCATCCTTTCCTTGATAATTTGTCACTCTTGGGTTTCTCTTGCTCTTCTCTTCTTCTCTCTGTCTTTGGCCTCCCATGCATTTTCTTTTTTACTGGTGGAAAAGGCCTAGGGTTTGGAGCTATTGGCCAACTCTCTTTCCCCTCCACTGGTTGTAGTACTTGGCTGTACACCTGGTCATACAAATCAATCCTGTAGCAAGGTGCAATAAAGTCATCCAATTCTTTGCCCACTGTGTAAATAGCACTACTAGCATGGCAACATGGCAAACCAGAGAGCTCCCAATATCTGCAGCTACATGTAAATCTCTCCAAGTTCACAGTGAACCTTCTGTGTTCCCCTTCTTGGACCTCGAACCCTTCATCTCCATTGTACAGTATTGTGCAAATGTTGGATCGTTTCACATTTAACTTGAGTTTCTTGAAAATATTGGGGCATATTGTACCATGCCAACCCTGTGACTTTGCCTTATTCTCTGCTATTCTAGCCATCACCTTTCTCCTCATGATTTCCATTGATGAAATTACTGGAAAAAATCTTGCTCGCATAATAGCATTGTTAAATGACTCACACAGATTATTTTCAACCGAATCACAGTATGAACCTAGCCTAAAATTGGCTCTACACCAATGTGCAGGAGCAGTCTTCATCATGTCCTTTGCACCATCCGGTGTTTTCTGTGCTAGTTTGGCCCTATTGTAGTTGAACTGAATTGTGTCACTTGATTTGGCACAAGCCCAAAACAGTTTCGGAAAATCTTGTCTCTATGCTGCTTTCTCCAATTTGCATATATATGTCTTGCACACATTCTGTGTTCTGCATTTGGGATAATCTCACTGACTGCCTTGATAAGGCCCTTCTGCTGATCAGATATGACAACCCAACCATCACCTTGGTTATTGATCTGTATGTCCTTTTGAAGAAGAGACAAAAACCAGTACCAGCTGTCATGGTTTTCCCCTTCGACTGTAGCCCATGCAATTGGGTACATTTGGTTGTTAGGATCTCTGCCAATTGCACATAGGATCTGACCACTAACTGCACCTTTCAGAAAACATCCATCAAGGCCAACAACTCTTCTACAGTCAGCAAGAAAACCTCGCTTGCCACCTTCCAAGCAAACATACATTCGTTCAAAGACCGGCCTGTCAGTTACATCTGGATTTAAAGTTACAGCCACTGTGCTTCCAGGATTGGTTCTGAGTGGTAGTCATACACTCTAGCATATTCTCCATTTGTTCCATCTACAATCCTATCCATAACTATCTTCATATTTGTTCAATACTGCACATGAATTTCAAATTTTTCTTCTTCTCAATTAGCCTCCAAGATAGATTGACCTTCTCCAACTCTTCAACTGTAATTTTCATATGATCGCTCAAATGCCTCTTCAACTCTCGTAGTGACAGGCCTGAAACGGGCACGGTTGAACAGCATGTCCTTCCCCCTATGTATTGCCACTCCTTCCCATCATGTTCCATTCTCCCACGATAATGGAATCGAACAGAAAGGGTCTCCATCCTACAAAAAGATCAAATTTTTTCACTTGAAAAACACTCACTTTTACTGTCAACATGTCACTTCAAATGAATTTGCACATCTCCTGACAGTATTACTACTATGCCGGCGAGTTGAGGAGCGGCGGCGGAGGTTTTGTTCTGCGACAAGTAGGAGAGGACCCCTCCTACAACAACGCATGTATGCGTATCTAAATGCTCATATGGGCGTTGCTAGCGACTCTACCAACGGATAAAAATGCGTTGCGTTTTTTGGTGTTGCAAAGATACAATGCAACGCATATACGTGCGTTGGTAACCAATAGGAGAAGCGTTGCAAAATAGCTACATATTTCAGGGAACAATTGTATGCGTTGGTAGAGATATATACTAATCGGATTGAAAATTATATTTCAAAAAATTATTATTTCCAGGACTAGATAGTTCGAGCACTCTTGTAGATGGTAGATTTTTTCTCAGCGACATAACGTAGTTTAGACTTGACATAACACAACACACAAACACATAATACACATGCATTGTGTGTCGAAGAATTCAATATTTATTTCTGGAATCACCATCTCATACATGAAAAATTATCGGAAGAGTAGACAATTTACAATGTAGCATCAAAATATAATATTCTACCTAGTCATACATATATAGAGTATACATTTACATTCTTGCATCAATACATGATAATACACAGGCCCTAAATATCCCTTCTAATATTTTCATAACATGCATGTTCAGAGCTGATATCCAAATAGAGCAAGTATTGTTGATGTATGGAACCTGCAAATACAAAAAAAATGTCTTCATCATCAATGTGGCAAAAGAAAAAGGCTATAGAGAACTCTACAAGTAAGGAGTTAAGACATTTTTGCTATTATGTGCATTTGAAATAGCTCACCAGAACGACAAGTCATAGTGGTTACCACATAGATGGAAATACAAAATGAAATATAGATAAATAACCATGATGGAAGATGAACAAATTCGTCAAATAGGATATCAAAATCCTTTAATAAACTAGATTCTCCATCTGCTAGCAGATCGAACTTCTTAATTAACGAAATGGTAGAATGGTCATCACCGTATCACAAAGCTGCGGATTCAGGGAACTAAAGTGTGTAGCAGTGTGGACATTAAGTCTATTTAACAAAACAGCAAGTAATAGAACTATAAAACAAGCTTAGAGAAACTACTAACATGGACTCTTGTCGCTTGAAAATCTTATTGGTTTCCACAATGTGATTCCAACTCCAAGCGAGCATATATCATCTGAAGCAAAATAAAAAGGTTAATCCAAATGTTATCACAAGTGTGATCAAAGTCATATCTTATAATAAGTTATAGTTGTACAAATAACACAAGGGAGGAAATAATACTTTCTAGTCATGAGAAGGAACTAACTGCAATTTCTAGTTCGATTATTATGTTTAAGTGTTATATATGGCAGACTCTGTACGTGGCACCCACCAAAAGTACCAGCAGCTAGGGAGAATATTTCAGTACAAGCATATGCAAGTTAAACTAAATATTCAGTACTGGCATGGACCAGTAAATCTAAACACATAAACATTCTGTACCGGAGTACTCAAAAACTATATCTAAAATCAAATACTATAAAATATGAACAGGAAAAGGTCGAATAATTAAAGCTTATCTTCAGGGAGATATGATCAATTCCCTTGGTGGTAAAGGAAAGATTAGCACAGGCCTTGAGAACTTTCTCAATTTGCTCTTTTGTTACTTTAGATTCTGTTACAGGAAAAAGAAATACTCCAGTACGCTATTTGAGACCATTAAAAATAAAAACCATATACATGAAGATCTATCACAAGAAATCAAAAACAAAATGGGTACTGATATGTTCCAGAGATGATTGAAATGAGCAATAGTGAAAAACAAAATGGATACTGATTTGTTCTGGAGATAGCTGAAAAGAGCAATACCAAATTAACAGAAAAATGCACATACGTCCTACGGATCATCTCTGGTTCCCTTGGATCAGATACAAGGACCTGAACTCCCATTTGCATCTTTCTCTGTTAAAGATCAAAATCATGAAAAACAGTTCTAGCAGTGATCTGTATACTAGGCATTCCTTGGGCTGCACGTCTGGAATTGAACTGATACCAATTCAGCAGATAGCTTTTCTTGGCACTTTAGACCATGAGATTTAAAACATTAATACCCTGTATAAAAACAAATTGGTCACTGTGTAAGCAAACGTTAAAGTTCATACTTTGCATGTTATGGAGCAGTTTTTATGTGGTATAAATCGTCAAAGGGAGAGGAAATAGCACTTGAAGGTCAGAGACTGCTGCTGCTGATGCGTGCCCACTTGAGGCTTCTTGCTGTGACATCTGGTGCCACAACCATCTGCGCTGATTTTGCGGCTCTGGATCTAGCGCCATCAAGACTTGACGAGAATGGTAAAATATTCTAGAAAATTTGTGAACACGGGTCAAGCCAAGGGTAAATGAGACACGAATCTGACGGGAAAAGGATAAGTTGCACCTTGAGCCCGAACCTCTGCCGTGCGGTTGCGCCGCCACGTCCACTGTTCTCCGACTCGCCGCCTCGCCCCTATGCACCAACTCGCCGCTGCGGCTCTTCAACAAACCTTGGCATCATGTAGTAGCCAAAAGCAATCTTGGCTGCATGAGTTTTTCCCGGAATTAGGGGATCCCATGGTAGGACATGAGTACTCGGAGGTGTCACCTTGAGCTACATAACCGGCCACCAATGATCACCATCGAGGGACGCCCCGATCGCCAGCGGCCGAGAGGCGCCCTAGGGAAGCGGAGGGAGGCGGCTAGGTTTGGGAAGGCGAGGAGTGGGATTCCAGGTGCAGCGTGCGTCGTGGGTGGAGTAGTTAACGCAAGGGAATCATGTTTAGTGGGCTGGGGCCTGGGGTGCTGGGCTGATATTTGCTCTGTAGTCGCAGTCTCAGTATAATGGACAACACATGTATCCTGCAACGCATGTCATGTGTATCTACGATAAATTTTGCAACGAATATTTAGAGCGTTGCCAAGTATGTATTGCTATATGGGGGGTTTTCTTGTAGCGAGACCGGATTCACTAGACCTTGATTTTCCTGACGAAGACAACTAGGTTCAGAGATGCAAAGTTTATACAGAGATTAAAGTTCAGTTAGCTGTTCATCTCATCTCCACGTTAGGGAACTACATATCCTCCATTAAAATTGGTGAAGATGTATGGCCTGCCTATGTTTAGGAGACACAAGCTGTAACCATACGTGTATACAGAATAGAAACCGAATCACAAACCAGAAGTGCCCGCCTAATGCAATGGTTTGGCATGCTGAAACATTTGTGCCACAGGATTGGGGAAGTGAATACCTGCTTGTCCTTGGTGCCGCACTGTAATCAGCAGATCATGCCGCCGATCGTCACCGTCGCCGTCGTCGAGAAGTTACCGTCGCCGCCGTCCAAGAGGTCCAGTCCACGCAGCTGCTGTCGAAACCAGCCAGAGTTAGAGATGCAGCCGACAGAGGATAGGGCGGACGAACGTGCTGGGCGCAGACTTCACCTCCTTGCCGTCCACCTCGCGCGGCGGCGGCGCTTCGCGATGGCAGTTCCGCAATCTTTGCGCAGGGCAGGGCTGCGTGAAGGTGCCGACCAGGTGCTGATCGATGCAATCGCTCGATCGCGCGCGTCTGGAAGGGGAGTTCGCCTCGACCTGGTTCAGCTCGACCAGTATCCGACGTGGACCAAAACCAGTGTCCGACGTGTCCAAAACCAGAGTCAAAACAGCCAATTAGCGTCTGGGGGGTAATTTGCCCGGTTTTGTGTAGTTAGGGGGTAATTTGCTCCAGTTTAAAGTTAGGGGGGGTTAGCGTCCGGATCCTCAAACTTATGGGGGCTATTTGGACTTCTTTCAGGTTTTATGTGATGTCCATGTCTGAAATGTAAGAACGAGAAGGATTACTCTTGCTCAAGAGACATTAAGAGCCACCTGCTTCGGTTTGGATTCATGTCCAGCTATAATGTATAAGCAGAGAGCGGCTGCTTAAACTGCCAACGCATATGCGAAATTTGCATTAGTGGTACCTTGATGCATGCAAGGAGAAGATAACTTTCATCGTGGCGAAGGTCCCATTTGAATATTACTACCGAAAGGAGGTGACCCATATTGAGATGAATGAACTCTAGCAGTTATTCAATTTAGAAGCCCTCGACAAATCTCTCATGAGCTGCTATTGCTTGTAAGTTGTTAAATACATATAAGTTCATTTTCATTCAGTTCATGTTCATT
Source organism: Lolium rigidum (assembly GCF_022539505.1). NCBI lineage: Eukaryota > Viridiplantae > Streptophyta > Magnoliopsida > Poales > Poaceae > Lolium > Lolium rigidum. The sequence continues at coordinate 62,145,005 of NC_061511.1, forward strand.
TTCATTGCATATACTCATTATATCTTATGTGTTCTCTTATGCAGACTGAAGATCAGTGAATGCAAAAGTAATAATATTATCAATATTGGGTTTATTGACCTAGATAAAGTACATGTTGAAACGGTAAAGCATAAACGCGAAGATACGGGGGGAAACCTACTAAGGTTTTTGGGGGAGCAACATTTTTGTGATTCAATACTGTTTCCTTACAACTACGAGTGAGAGTCTTAATGATCTTTTATGCACATTCAATTTTTCTTACTCGATGTTAAGTGCAAGCCCTGACGTATATACATAACATGTGCAACTTTCACTGGATTCTACTAGACTTTCAAGTTGAGAGGGGAATAGTTGAAGTAAGGGACCCATTGAGTAGAGGCGTGGACGGGTTCCGCGACTTGCAGAAGTTGCTCCAAGTGTAATTTCCTTCATCGCTGCGCTATATCTTTCGTGACATATCAGTTAATTATCCACTCATTCAATCATTCTTTTGCCTGGCAGGGCTTGGAGAGCTTTCAGGAACCATACTAAGGGTACCTGGGCAGAGGCTAACATTTACTCTTGTACCGTGCGCCCAGCAGCCACAAGGGACGAATCTATGTGGATACTACGTTTGCGAGTCCATTCGCATGTTAACCACAGAGAAGCAGAACAATAATAAATTCAACGTTATTTATTATCGTCAATATTTCGTTATCAAGATTGATATAGTCATACTCATCTCATTTTCATATATAGGTCGACTACATGCGGGACACACTCCAACCAAAGGAACACCTACTAGGAATTGCGGAGGAAGTGGCGGGACTTTTGGTTAGAGAAGTAATAGACAACAACGGCTTGTTTAGTCCAAATAGGCGCTCTCCCTCTCCCACCAAATAGACGGTCTTTAGTCCCGGTAGTCGTGAGCTCCATGTATATATGTAAGGGGAATCTACGAATATGTAAGGGGAATCGACTTTTGTTTGATCGATCTATATGAATGAACATGTACAACTTCTAGTAGCGTACAAATATATGCAACTTTTATTTTCGAATGAAAAAATGGAATAAAAGGGGGGCGGTGGGGGGGGGGGGGGGGTTGCTGCGCCCCTCAAACCCTAAAGCAGCAGCGTTCTGCGCGCGCCACATAGAGGACCTTTTGTCGCGGGTGGTAATACCGCCCGCGACAAAAGGGGCTATCCCCCGCGCGCCCCGCGCTGCCACGTGGTGGACTATATGTCGCGGGTGGGAAGCGACCCGCGACAAAAGGGTTGGCCTTTTGTCGCGCCTTCGTTGTCGCGGCTGGCCACCCGCAACAAAAGGCCCTTACGACCCGCCACAAATGGCCTATCCTCCACTAGTGTTCGTTCCCGTGGCCGTGCTGACGGCGCCCTACCCGTTGAAGGACCTGGCCTCGCGGACGGCGACGAACGCGGTGCAGTAGTGGACGGTGACGGTGGCGATGCAGGTGACGCAGCAACCGGCGATAACACTAGCTAGCGGCGGTTCGACGGCGACGGCGACAATGGAGTGGAGGTGGAGTCAGCTGCAGCCTGCATAGGTGCTACCTACTTCTACTACCACACGGTAGTGAAGTAGTACTAATTAAGTTTTCTTTCTACGCCAGGATCGATTTTTGAATAGTATGATGTTTGGATTGCTACCTGTGTGAACTCTAGTCTCGCTTGCTTAATTAGGGTTGTCTATCTGTGTGTGTGCGTATCAGTACAATTCCTCAGTTTATAAACTGATAGCATTCTGCGTCAGTAGACATGTGATATATATATATATATATATAGAGACGCGCTATTTGACTCCCTGGGTGCAGAATATTATTCTGCTCCCCACCGGTCTGCCCACCCGCGCGTATCCGTCGTGGCTCCACCGACCCGCGTCTGCACCAGTTTTCACCCCCGCGCCCGCCCCTGGCGACATAAAAATACGTCGCGTGCTGGAGCTCGCTCCGCGCCTGGTTCCTGCAGCAGCATAAGATTCCTTGCATGCGACGTAAGAAAACAAACCAAGCCAAGCCGTGTACGATGAGTTATTATAAAGTATCGATGTAAGAGAAAAACCTAGCTAAGAGAATCTGCTAACGGACACAAGGAACATTGTAGACTAATTGAATTTGTACTCCATCACAAGAAGTTGGGCCAACCACTCACGTAAGAAAACTCAGAGGCGACCCAAAAATTTGATAAAAGTCAAGATTACACCGTAATAAAGCTACAGTACTGTAAGAAATTTCTGAGGCTGACTTCAAAATTTAATAGAAAAGATTACACAATAATAAAGTCAACAAGTTCTGATGTGCCCGTGAGAAAATATATTAGTAGTCAATGTTCCAAATTGAACATAAGATTTTCTATAACAACGTAAAGTTTAATGCCGACCACGATTATTGCAGCATTAGGTGCACAGTCTAATTGTAACTTAAGAGTGCTCTAATAACGTCCTAAAATATATTGCAACTGTGCACATTATCACAAATCAAAGAAGCTATCAACATGGTGATCATTGCACATAAGAACCATGCCCGTTGAACCAATAATACCATGCAATGCAAATAAAAATATCAATATGGTCTTCTAATCTAATTTCTCAGTTTTAAAGACAAATGACAAATGGGTACAAATATACTTTATTACATAGCAGGATCATATAATTATGTTCCTGAACCAACTCCGTAATTTTTTCACATAGGCATCTCTTTAGTCAGAGAAGTCCCAAATAATCAAATGCCACAAGGTCTGCACAGCATTGCTAGCAGCTCAGCATGGCTTTTGGTGTCCACATGCGCACATCCACCATTACCATCTTTTCAATTCTGGAAATTCAGTGTACTTGTCATAATTGTTTGCAATACTCGTCTCTCTCGAGCTTCGTAATCTTCAAACAACGAGATGATTTGCAACTTCTGCTTCTATTGATAGCATGTTTCGTAATAGAGAAGACAATTCAACAATACCAAATAACACAGACAGACATGCCACAAGAATGTGCCTGCAATCTTAAGACGGCCCAAGCATCTGCATGTTGAGAAGCAAACAAACTATTAGGCACAAGCAGAACATGCTCTATAATTCTCGATATACGAAACTCAAGAATAATGTTTTCACTGGCAATATTGAGTTGCTTGACGAAAAATAGAGCATAGAGCCTCATCCTACCAAATAATACTAAGCCAATACAAATCAATAGCAATCTTTTATTAAAGAGCCATTGGAATCGAGTAAACTGATTAATCCCAAAATCGAACCCTTCGTTAAAATTGCTGAAACCGGCGAGGCATCCCAGCACATGTCTCTCTTCCTATTTAGGTGTGCGGACAACTGTACTCTATCTCTACACATACCCACTTTTGAAGAAAAAACAGAAATAACATTAGGGGTAACATATGATTTTCTCTTGCGCGGAATCCATCCGCCGCCCGCCCAAATAGACATGAAATCGTCTAAGTTTCAGAATATTGTCTCGCTTGTAGCTATTGTCCTATTGCCAAAATGAAAAATGATGGTATGCTTCTGTGAAGAATCAAAGCCTGGACAGTAGACATAACATATGTTTATTTCAAGAATTTTCCACAGATGCTCAATCTGTAAGCTTAGAAACCCCACAAACAGGATTTTTTTTTGTTTGTTTCAGTAATAAGTGACTATTGTATGTATGACAAGAAGGAAGCAAAATCAACAACACATTCCACGAAGGATAAGAAGTTATTCCGTGGCGACATGCAGAAGGTGAGCCTAGCTTTGCTTTTCTTTTTACATGAAAAGCTGCATACCTAGTATCAATGTAAGAAGAAAACCAAAGCCATTGAAAATATGAAGCTAGCTACTCCTTTTGCTGGAACACCTAAAAAGACTACAATAATTTAGCACTGCAGTAGGTATAAAATATGCTTTTATACAATAGCTAGCCACTTTTTTTTCTTTTGTGGGGAGAGAGCTAGCTATTCCGGAACTACCAAATTCAGCATACAATTAATTGATAAGTTTCTTGTCCTCAACAAATGGAAGAAAAAAATTGATAGGCTTGTAAAGCTACACACAAACTATAGAGAGCTAGACTGAGGCTTGTACACATGAAGAAATTTTTTGCTTTAAATGGTGTGGATAAAACTGTACAGGCCAATGCAATGTATGAGGAGATGGTCTTAAAGCTAAAGGCAGCTGGGCGTGGAGCTGCCGGATTGCAACACCATGCACAAGGAGAAGCTGATGACATCATTCGTCAATCCAAAGCTGGGTACATTAAAATCATGGAAACACCAATCCCATCTACATGCAGAATCACCACCCATGCTCATGACGGTGGGCGTCGATCTGTAAGATACCAGAATAACACAGACAAGCTAATCAGTGGTAGCTAAGATCAAACTATGACGATATGGTCTCCACTCTACATGGTTGCTTGGGTCTAGCAATGATCTTGCTGTGACCAATGATAACAAGGTTGTTATTGCCGCACACATCTCTAACATAAATCAAATACTCAAGGTAAAAACAGCAAGTACTTGTATATAAAACATAGATTTACTTTACCTATACTGAACAAGTAGTATCATTGTGAAGATCAAATTGACAGGTAAAATATTTCGGTTATCAATAAATAAAATCTGAACAGGTCTATGCACGTGAATAGGAACTAAATTTCTCAAGCTCCTCAACCTGCATACAATGGCCTGCCAAACAAGTGAAGCTTCTATTCAGAGCAATGCACAGGTGAGCCATGGAACATCGTGTGCAGTCGTTGTCTGCAGCTTCCGTGGCTAATCTAATTTGGACTTTTGGGGACCAATTTCTTAGCATAAAACAAATACTTTTTTACTACAGATCCCACCCACCAGATCTGAAAATATGTGCAGCACGATAGAGGAGAAAGAAAGAATCAAGTGCCACAGCATACATTGAGATCGAAACGCACCTGGGTGCTACGCCCGTGGCAGTGCCGGGACAGCCCCCGCTCTCCACGACGCCGATGCAAGCGCAACGCCGCTGTCAGCCAGCGCACGCCGCGCTGCCCGAAAGCAATGCAACACAAGCTCCCCACGCGGCGAAGTCCACCACGGCAATACGGCAGCGCGCGGGAACAGCCGCAGACGGCAGCGGGGGGGCTCCGGCCAGCGGCGCAGGTGGTCGTTCCTCCAATCGCCAGGGAGGATCGGAGGCCATGCCCCTTACGCCCGCGTGGTCCAGGAACTGAAGCCGACTCGACGCCGCCGAGGATAGCCGATGCCCGCCGGAATCAGCAGCTGCAGCCCTAGCCGACCGCTGCAATTCCAGCTGCAGCCGCTCGCTGCTCGCCGCCCGCCGCCGGCCGTCGGCCGCACGACGCCTCCGCCTGCCACAAATCAGAACCGCACGCACGATTAATTTGACGGATGGGGGCGTAGCTCTCAGACCCCACGACCAGAAAAGGCAAGAAACCGTCAATTGTAAAAAAAATACATTAGTTGGGGACCGGTAGGATCAATTCGGTTCGGCACACGCCCAACTCGCTTGGTGGAGGCTGACTGGCTCGTCCGGCTGGGTCAAACGACCGGGGTGCAGAATAAGTTATTATGCACCCAGGGTATAGAGGATAACGCCGTTACTGACTGACCTGACCCAAACCCACTACGACAGAAGAAAAAAAAAAAGACAAAAACTACCACGCCACCACCTACCCGCAGGCCCGCACTCGTCAGTCGTCTCCCTCTCCAAGCCCCACAACCCTATCCTACCACCACCATCCACCCCTTGCCACCCTACCACGACACAACCAAGCGCCCCTCCATCCTCCTCCCCCATGGCCTCCATTCTCTGCGTCTCCCATGTCGACGAGGACGGAGGACCCTGCTCCGTCCGTGATTTGCGGCGAGGTGGGAGGAGGCCTGATCCTTTTACGTATTTTTGGGCGAGTTTGGGTCCGTGCTCGCTGGTCACCAACGGCGTGACGCTGGATGTTGGTGGCGTCGTGCGTGCGATTCAGCTAGCGAGCTCTCCGTCCTGCCAGAGCCGAAGCTGGATCCCATGTCCATCCACTACCTCCATCTCTCCCAATCCTTTCTTTTTCTTTCTAGATCTTGTTCTGCCCGTGGTGTGGATCCGCATGTTTTTCTAGATATTGTTCTCTTTGTGTTTTTTTTTCTGATTTAAATTTGCTTCCCCTCCTTTTTTCCGATCTGTAAATTTTAAGGAATCAGTTTGGTGTTGATTCCATTGCGAATCCAGATCCCATCCTCATTTGAATAAAGAGGGTAGAATTCTATGAGGGAAAAAAGTTACGTTAATTATCTCGAGTAACTTTTTCCGAATCAGATATTTTTCCATACAAGCTCATTTTCCCCGTTGTGGGCTTGCTACGGGCCTACGGCTGTGGGGCAGCGGCCAGGATGGTTGAGCGCCGGCAGCCAGATGATTCTCAGTTTTCTCCTATTCAATCACACGAATCTCTGGGAAATCTTGTTAGTGGGAAATCTCAGTTTTCTCCGGTTCTTTGATGTATTTTCTCCAACCTTATTCTAGATGCAGTTGAATTTCCTTTTTGGTCACCCTGGATCTGGTGACATTCCTTCCAAGATGCCATGCTCGTTTGTGTGTTCATGATCCAGATCCAAATATTGTTATGTGATTTTAGATGCGAATGTATTTCAGCTTGTACTTGATGCTCAAGATTCATTCGTTTTTTCATTAGATCCATGTCTCTGTATCGTGTTTCTTCATATACTACTGACATTTGGATGCACTTCTTATCTTCTATTTATTCTCTCTTTTTATCTGCCGAAAACAATTTGAGCAGGGAAAAAACGCTAATGGGGATGGACGATTTTCTCGGCCGGGAGATGGGATTAGTACAGGACTATCTGTTTCATTTTTTACTTGGGATTGATGTGTTCTCAGGTATAAGCTGAAGTGGCTGATCTTTGACTCTTTTCCTGGACTCCTAGGCGTGCACGCAGGCGAGGATTATAGCTTTCTTCTTACAGTTTTGGTTTCGATTTGTGCATAATCCTACAGTGTTTTTTTTTAAATTCTGTTTACAACGTGTTCTTCTTACAATGGTGGTCGACGGTCGGGAGGCGGGAGTCGGGCTGGCGGCAGGGACCTGGGATTCTCATCTGTTCGAGGCGTGAAGATTCTGTAGGCAGAGGTGGCAGTCAACGTTTGAATCGGAGGCAGAGGTGGCTGTTCGTGTGGCAATCAGCTTCGTGATCATTCCAGTTTTTGGCTTTTTTGTCTCGATCTGAATTTGTTTCACCTTTTTTCGAGAAGGAATCAGATCCATTTTGTGCACTGTGTGTTCCTGATCCAGATCTATTTTATCAATATGTGGGATTTTCCGGTGTAAATGAGTTCCCAATTTAGAGGAAGTGTCTGCTTTTCCGTTTGAATGTCTAGCATTGACATTTGACAGATCTGTTTGACGTGCTATTTGTGGAAAAATAAACTCGGATTGGTGTCTAATGTTTCAGATTTGATTCCAGGTTTAGTTCGAGATTTAATTCCATATTTGTCATTAGACAATTTTTCGGTGGATGCGAGATCAAGGCGACACTATAAAATCTTTTTTTTACATGGACACTAGAAAGTCTCAACTACACGGCTAAATTTACTCTCCTAATTTTACTTCCTTAAATTACTCTCTTAATTTATTCCCTTAATTTACTCTCTTAATTTTCTTGCCTTTTTGGGAAACATTTTCTCCCTAATTACGAGCGCTTTTTCTGTCCTTAATTAAAGAGTGGTGGAGCCATTTTTATTCTTCTAAATAATTCTCGACCCTCAAATATTTGAACAACTTTTTTTTAGATCAATATCTAGACAATCTAAAAAGTCTCACCGAAGTTTTTTAAAAAAAAGCCTCATCGAAGCGGGAGGAAGGACCGGTGAAAGTATTATGGCATGTGCATACCATGGAAATAGTAGAAACTAAAAAGGTACCGACCTCATCCTATTATGCATTAAAAGACAATGGCAGGACTCTCTCTGCCCCATGTGAAAGTTCACATCCTTTTCCTCAAAAAGGGTACCGGTGTGGTTGCTCTTGCTTTTGAATGAAAACTGACGCACAACTATTGCTGACTCAGCCTAACGGATGTTAACGGCAACACAAATCGTGGAACCACATCTAATGGCTCTAAGGGTATGCGTAGCTATCCTAAGGGTGTGCATAGCTATCCCCCTAGGTAGAAAATCCACGTCGATATATATATATATACACCCGGGTGTAGCATGAATATGTTCTATATAGGATAAATATATATATATATATATATATATATATATATATATATATATATATATATATGTGCGTGTACTGCGACATGATTCTCATGCATGTCGCGTCTTGTGGTTGCTTTTCTTGATGACTAGTTCGCGTGCATATAAGCTATGATTTTCTATCTATATGTCGATCATCTTATGGCTAGCTAGGCAAAGAGTGGACAAATGGAGGCCCAAGCTACATGTATTTCGAAGTTACAAAATAATATAGAAAACAATCATAGAGGTATATAATAATGTACACTACAAACCTATAAAATCGATGCTTCGTAATAGCAAAAAGTAAGCACTAAATTGTCACTATTTTCGGATTTATTGGACATTTTACTTTTTGCCATTGCTCCAGGCAAACACTTTAACCACGTTGCCTTTGGGCTTCCCAAAGATAAACAGGAGTGACAAAAAAAGAAAAATAGTGACGCAAAAGAAGACGAGACTTGAATCGTCCCACACTCCCACCTTCCTTCCACCACAAACCAAATTGGAGAAGAGCTTGAGGTCCGGCCAGTCGCAACAGCAGGAGCAGGTGGTGAGCCAACCCTGGCTGGACACGAAGCGATTGCTCAGCTAGCCCTCGTTTTCCGGCAAGCATCACGGGTGCCGCTGAGCCCAGTATCGACTCAAATGGCGAAAAGTTCAGGCAAAGCACGACGGTGCACGCAGATGGATGCCATTCAATTCCGGTGCAAGTGCAAGAGTCTATGCCCTCGTCTGGAAGAATAGTACCAACGGTAGATGGCGTGCAGCAAAGTGTGAAAGACGTCGAGAATAATGACCCGGTGAACAGCCGATCGAAATTTCAGCAGTGCATGCTATTTATTCAATTTAAGAGATAAGATCAAATAGAGGGTCTTCACCGGGCGTCCCCGATAGATATTTGGGGGCCGGCGCGATTATTAGGCTCACACCAGCGTTTCAAAAAGCGCCGGCGCGGTTTCGAGCCTAATAAAAACGCCATCAACCCCGTGCCGGCCCTTTCGCGAAGGGCGCGAATCGGGCGCGCCGGCGCCAAGCGCCACAATGGTTTTTGCGGGTGGGCCCGTCTTGGCAGAGACTCAACGGCCGGTGGCATCATACGCCCTATCCTCCCCTCTCTCCACCACCACCGCGCTATCCTCTACTCTCCACCACCGCCGCTTTCCTCTGCAGAACAATCCCACGGCGGCTGCATACGACGTACTCGATGCTTGGCTGTAACAGCCGCAAGCCGCCATCGGCGCCGCAACCACCACCATAGCCGCAACCCGACGATGAGTTCGACGTCAACTCCGACGATTCCGGCGACTTCCAGTTCGCCGAGTGGGACGAGGCGTACATAGCAGACGCTGAAGCTGAGGCGGCAGAGGAGGTGACGCAGTGGAGCGAGCAGCAGCAGGTCCCAGGTGACCCGGATCAGGCGGCGATCCTGGCCTCGTTCAACCCGAAGCACTTTCAGAGGTTGAAGGACGAAGAGTACGAGTTCGTCAACGACGCTAACTTCGAGCACGCCGTCGAGATCTCGCGGATTGCCACGGAGGAGGTGGGACGTCTCCTCATGGTAGCCGAGTGACAGAAACTCCTTGAGCTCAATGCTCAGCGCCAGGCCGAGACGGCCGCCCGCGAGCAAGCGAGGCTCACCCAGAACGGGGCGTCTCGCTAGTGGCTTGCGTGTCTGAGGGGGCAGCGTCGCCGACGGCCATGCTCCACTGCCAGATGCGCGAAGCAAGGGCGAAGAGGCGGGCACGGATGCAGGTGGCAAAGGGGAAGAGCAACGACGAGGCAGGCCCATCGTGCGCCCCAACCAACGACTAATATATTAGGGTTCGGGTCTAGTTTGAATTTCAAATTTTATGAAAATTTAAACGAAATTTCGTCAGTTGCTTGTCCAAAACTTATTTTTGGGGCTTCTTTAATGTTTACTGGTATGTGCAACCACTCCCTAAATTGGGTTGCAGGTGCCGGTGGCCCCCATAGCGATGTGCCGACACACCTGTCGGTGCTTATTTGGGAGCCACTGGTGGAGATGCGCTTAGCTTACGTGCATTATGAAAGCAACTCTACCACGTACACTAAATATCTACGCATGAAAAGCTTGGTTTATGGTAACCATACGGGTCTCTAGACAAGCCGAAGTCACCGGCCGTCGGTACAGCCCAAAAGTGCTGTCGGCACAGCTCCGTATTGGGTTCTCGGCGACCGTTAGGGGGCTCTGTCAGCATTGGATTTTAAAATTTTCATTTCAATTTTCAAACTTTTCGTAGTCATCCATCCTCACACCCCTCACACTGCTCCAACTTCAGAAAGCTTAACTTCTCTGTTTCTTCTAAATGAGCTTCCATGAAAGAAATGACAACTTGTTGATAATACTACTATATCTATCATATTAATCCCTATGTTTTGATGTCGCATCTCTGTATTTTTGAGTTTCAAACAATTACTTAAGTAAACAACAATGAATAAATAATAATAATCTTTAATTCCAATAGCAATAAAATGATTTTATTTTATTGTCTTTTTTATTTAATATGGAATAATTAATAATTTTAAATTAGTAAATCGAAATTCGACAAATAATATGTCTAAATCGATCAGAAAAATGAGAGGAATCCAAATATGCCATCCATATCATCTTGTGAACCTGAAAACGATTTTACAAAAATTATGAACATTAGATCATATACTTGTGGTTCAAATCTGACCAACTTCCTAACGATTTAACATGAATTTATCTTTTTCACGAGGGGTGGATGAAAATGTTTAAGATACCTTAGTTAGGAAATTGTCCATGTAAGGTGGTCTAGTATTTTTGAAAAATAGGGTGGTACCATTGTGAAACTTTCATATTGTTGTTGCTTCAGAAAACACCGTTGTTTGGGACTCGAAAAATGGAAAACACCTTTTAGGGGCGACAAAACGGAAAGCTTCCTCCCGCAACATTGTTTGCCATCCAAAGATGCTCATGTGTGCATAATATGGACACATTATGACAACCTATGACACGATTCTAGATATAACATTGGTTCGTTCAGCCTGAAAGCCATGAAACATTGAACATAATGCTCCAAGTTTGATATTTTCAAGATAGATCTTATTTTTCTGCAAATTTTGTTATAATATTTGTTTTTGCTGAATTAAAATGATTTAGTTATGATTTTCCAAGATTAATGTGGTAAAATGGAAAATAGCTATGCCGGCATAGGGCTGAAGAGAAAAAACTATGTTGAGGTCTAACGCTTTTACCTTGCCGTCAGAGCGGAGAGGCTGTGCCGACAGCTGACGACTGACATGTGCCGACGGCCAGACCAGGATTGTGCCGACGGCTGTTGTCGGTACAGGTGTTTCTGTGCCGACGGCCATCCCCTGTGCCGACGGCGATGGCCGTCCACACCTTGTACCATTCCTGTAGTGGTAAAATCCGAACCGTCAAAGTGAATTTCCGGCCATTTTTAGGAATGGACATGTATGTCCACTCCTGTTCATATCTACTTGTACACCATATAAATCAACTTACTAATATTTAACATCAAAAAATACATCTATAATATAAATTACAAATAATAGTCTGAATCCATATAATTAAACAAATGAAGAATTTTGACGAACGGTAAAGAATATTCAAATCACATATGAATAAAATTTTAGACATGAGTAAGTCGGGAGCATATCTCCCAAAATAATAGCCAGTGATGCTGAAATAAAGTCTTCACAAAGCTAGGTATGTGAACCATGGTCCTCACCCTTCTGAAAGTCTCAAAAAACGCTTGGATCCGGTTCGGTTTCCTGTGATGTTTCACACGGCTACCAACAGTGCCAGAATAAAAAAAATCATTATAATAAAAATATTTCCAACACTTTTATCACTTTTTATATTTTCTACATTAGTTAAATACAGAAATACAAAAACACTTTTACTATTAGCAAACATAAATAAAAACCCCAAAAGACCTTTATCTTATTTTTTACCTTCTTTCCTAGTTATATATTGGTTTTACCATATTTATTTATAAGTCTAATTCAGTTTACTAATGCGAAACCGTGTGCTTGACAAACATATGGTGAAGTTGTGGACAGAAGGCAAATACTTTGTTTTGTAGGTTGCTTAAAGAGGAGAAGCAAAAAAAAACATCTCTTTGTCAATTCCCCGAGAGTTTGATATAAAACCTCGAGTCACGCTTGTGGGGAAAATACACATGCTACAACACTCTGCACTTGCAGTCCCAAGGAGTTGATACACGCGGAGTTGTTGCCATCACCTGCCCCTTGTGCACTCAGGCTAAATACGTCGACCACCTGTTGACTGGCTGCTCCAAAGCCTCTAAAGTCTAGCGCTACTTTTAGAGTCGATCTCGGCCCGGCCCATGCTCCTTTCACTCAATGTTGGGTTCTTGGTTATGCTCGACTACTGAAGCCACAACATCCTCCGCTATTTCTTGGAATGTTTGGAAAAGGCACAACTCCAAAAATCTCAACGTGATGGATGAACATATTCTCCTCGTTGTGCAAAGATGTATTGAAGACATTAGACTGTGGGCCAATAGGTGTCGCAATGTTGACTCCCACGTTATTGTTCTTTCTGGGTGTAACTCTTATGATCCTCCTTGAGCTTCTCCCCCTTATCTCGCTCGGCTCTCTCTAAAATGTGTAAATGAGCTACCTTGTGACGGTACATTATTGTTGATATAAAAAGTTCAGGCTGGCGCATGCCCGCCATATTCACAGTTAAAAAAATCGAGAGACCCCTGAATCCGTGAGAGGACACTTCTGCAATGCGAAGACACTTTTGGTGTAATCTGGGTATGAAAGAGATGAGCGAGATATATGAGAGCTAAGTTCTGGGGAGGCATAAATGCCCACAGTTGACATCCCACACGCTTTCTTTTCTTCATGTTGTTCTCGATTTCCTTCATGGGGAGCATCAAAATGATGTCCTCGATGCCATGATCCTCAACAAATTGTTGTTGACATTATCTATTAACGATGACTCCTCAAAAACCAAATTCCATGGCGGAACCCACATACAAAATCATTGATGAAATCATGCATCAACAATTGTGGCAATTTCTATGTCACAAATGATTCCATAAATATGTCTAAAAATAGAAAAAAAAACAAAAGGTATACCCATGTAGTTTCACAAACATTGCACGGATGTGGAGGATTTTGCTGGCCGAATTAGCCATGAAGGTATCGGCGACCGAATCAGGAAGGCGGGATGGGGCATTCCGAGCTAGTAGATGAACCGGGCACGCTGCCAGCAAATCAGCCGAGGTCAAAAGAGAAAATTAATTAAACACAAAATAATCTATGGAGTGAATCAAAAGGAAACTGTGTGGAATAAACGAAAGGATAATTAGCCCATAAACAACACCAATTTTTGTTATTTTTTTGCATAGAGCACCAAACATGTCATTTCTCAGCACAATGTTGCTTCCAGTTAGAACACATTCTCATGTTCATTTTATAAAAGAGCAGATCATTGAAGGAGGAGCATATGCGTCTTTGAAAAAAAATTATGACCACGAGGCCTTCTCCACCAATTTCTAAGGCACGTACAATTTACATGCAAGTGATCTGAATATTTTTCACCATAGTCCATAGCACTAACCGACACAACATGCGGACACATGTTTCACCACTTCTACTAAGAACTCATCCTTGACCAATCATACATTTCTCCATGTGTAAACGAATTTGTAACACGTACTAGTGACGTGGATAGACCATAAGTCTGGCACAACCGTACAAGTAGGTAGCACGGATACGAAGCTTATGCCAAACCACGTCACACTGCATGCAATATTCTAAATTTTCTCGCCAAATCCATTTTCTGAAAGCTGTCATTAGATAATAAAACACCCAGCTTTTACCAAATTTTCTGCTACATGCCGTCATCACCACAAAAGAACAGAATTTTCCACTCCCTTTTCATTTGTCTCTGTCATACGGAAGAGCTAACCGGTAATCAAGCATGATAAAGAAGAAGTTTATTGTTATTGAGTTACTGTTGATACTAAGAAAGTTGGACCGGCGCCATATGTTTAACAAAGAGGAATCAGAATATGATTGCCTTAGTAAAGAAGAGAAGATGTTGGTAAAGCAAAGTAGGTTCGATCCCTGTGCAACAAGCTTCAGGGACGATGCCATCATAAATCACTTTAACATGCTACTGCTGATTCAGTTCCCAACCCTCCAGCCTTGGAACCAAGATCAGGCCTTACCGTTCTAAATTGTACGAGCTCCTTCCTCACGTCTCACGACCACCGTCCCGTGCAAGACCAATGGACTGGGAACCGGTGCAGCAGAATCTTGGAGCCCTCGGGTTCGCCGGCATCTGCCGGGAGACCTACCGAGTGCTCCTCCACGCCATCAGGAGCAGCGGCGGCCCTGGCGCGGCCATTCTCTCCGCGCTATTCCTCGCGCACATCGCCGCCAACCGCGCCATCCTCTTCTGGATCGTCGCCACCGATTTCGACCTCACCTCTCTCATCGCCCAAGCAGTCACCTACAGTATCTCCGAGGTCCTCTGTTTGTGCTTCCTCCTCCTGATCTCGCTAGTCTGCAACGCAATCTACGGTGTTCTGCCGTTCTGCGTGGCCACCCTCTATTGCACCGACGGCGACTCCGGCGCCACCAAACGTATCCTCACTTTCAAGGAGCGGCTCATCCACACTTTCATCAGTGTGGTCCCCCTTGCCATCTTCTACATCGCCTTATCCACCCTCGCCTGGCTCGAGCTTCCGCAGCTTGACACTTCCGACGAGGTCGTCGTCCTGCCGCTGCAGCTGCTCGGCGGCGCCGCGTTCCTCGCCGGCGCGGCGTATGTTTCCGTGGTGTCCCATATGTCATGCGTGGTGGCGGTGCTAGAGGAGGCCGTCCTCTTCGGCGCCGTGGGCAAGAGCCGCTCCCTCCTCGCCGGCAAGTTCTGGGCGGCGGCGAGCGTCTTCGTCCCGCTCGATGGATGCTTCGTGGCTTTGCAGATGTATTTCCTGGAGCTGGTTCTTGACGACGCGCTGGGTCTCGGCCCCTGGTTCCAGGTGGCCGCGGGGGCGGCCATGGCCGTGGCTCTGTGGGCGGTGGTGGTTCTGACGATGGTGGCGCAGCCGGTGGTGTACCTGGTGTGCAAGAACCACCACAACGAGGTCGTCGACAAAGTCCACCTCAACTTCGCCGGAGAGTACAAGCAGCTCGCCGTCGATGGCGTGGAGCTGCAGCCCGTGACAGTGCAGATCGGTGAAACGACGCAGAGCCCAGGCCAGCCGGCAGTTAGTAGTGACTACTGAATCTACTGATCATTACTCATACCGAGATTAGTTTCCAAGAAGAGTTGAGTTAGTAAGTTGCTGCAGCAGCTTGGGTATATTAGCATTCGTATGAAACTCGGTATTATATATAGCACGCTTGGTTCTTGTAAATATATACTTCTGTCTACCGGTAAGTATAATTGTTGAAGTACCAGTACTAATGCGTGCCTCTTGGATGGATGAAGCGTACGTACGACGACTGGGCTCCTGCATCAAGCTTGTTCTTTTAATTTTCCGAAAATATCCTTGACTCTGAAGTTAACAACAACAATACTAAGCAGCGGGAAAGGGTGGGCGGGAAAAAAATGGGCGGGAGAGAAGTAGCGGGAAAGGGTGGGCGGGAAAAAAGGGCGGGAGAGAAGCAGCGGGAAAGGGTGGGCGGGAAAAAAAGGGCGGGAGAGAAGTAGCAGGGCGGGAGTGAACCGGAGAGAACCTTGGGATCATATGGGATGATCCTTGTTTCCACATGTACCTACGACCTAACCAAGCTCAAATGGAGGCATATGCCCACCGGGGGACCCCCGATGGGATGCAGTCAAAGGGGTAGACCGCGCGGTCGACAGAACTAGGATTTCGTCAGAAATCGAGCATCAGATCTAGGAAATTGCCCCAAAACTTGTGTGTGTCCACATGGCATGCACAAAAGTGATTTTATATGGTTTTATATCCAAGACTACCACCAGGTGTGTCCGGCTTCTCGGACAGGGGGTTCCTACACTTAGGCAGATTCTGGATGTATAGGGGGAACTCCCTCGGAGGTGAACCGGAGAGAAACTTGGGATCATATGGGATTATCCTTTTTTCCACATGTACCTATGACCTAACCAAGCTCAAATGGGGGCATATGCCCACCGGGGGACCCCCGATGGGATGCAGTAAAAGGGGTAGACCGCGCGGTCGACAGAACTAGGATTTCGTCACAAATCGAGCATCGAATCTAGGGAATTGCCCCAAAACTTGTGTGTGTCCACATGGCATGCACAAAAGTGATTTTATATGGTTTTATATCCAAGGCTACCCCCAGGTGTGTCCGGCTTCTCGGACAGGGGGTTCCTACACTTAGGCAGATTCTGGATGTATAGGGGGAACTCCCTCGGAGGTGAACCGGAGAGAAACTTGGGATCATATGGGATGATCCTTTTTCCACATGTACCTATGACCTAACCAAGCTCAAATGGCGGCATATGCCCACCGAGGGACCCCCGATGGGATGCAGTAAAAGGGGTAGACCGCGCGGTCGACAGAACTAGGGTTTCGTCACAAATCGAGCATCGGATCTAGGGAATTGCCCCAAAACTTGTGTGTGTCCACATGGCATGCACAAAAGTGATTTTATATGGTTTTATGTCCAAGGCTACCCCCCTAGGTGTGTCCGGCTTCTCGGACAGGGGGTTCCTACACTTAGGCAGATTCTGGATGTATAGGGGGAACTCCCTCGGAGGTGAACCGGAGAGAAACTTGGGATCATATGGGATGATCCTTGTTTCCACATGTACCTATGACCTAACCAAGCTCAAATGGAGGCATATGCCCACCGGGGGACCACCGATGGGATGCAGTCAAAGGGGTAGACCGCGCGGTCAACAGAACTAGGGTTTTGTCAGAAATCGAGCATCGGATCTAGGGAATGGCCCCAAAACTTGTGTGTGTCCACATGGCATGCACAAAAGTGATTTGAGATGGTTTTATATCCAAGGATAACCCACAGGTTTGTCCGGCTTCTCGGACAGGGGGTTCCTACACTTAGGCAGATTCTGCATGTATAGGGGGGAACTCCCTCGGAGGTGAACCGGAGAGAAACTTGGGATCATATGGGATGATCCTTGTTTTCACATGTACCTATGACCTAACCAAGCTCAAATGGAGGCATATGCCCACCGGGGGACCCCCGATGGGATGCAGTCAAAGTGGTAGACCGCGCGGTCAACAGAACTAGGGTTTCGTCAGAAATCGAGCATCAGATCTAGGGAATGGCCCCAAAACTCGTGTGTGTCCACATGGCATGCACAAAAGTGATTTGAGATGGTTTTATATTCAAGGCTACCCCCCAGGTGTGGCCGGCTTCTCGGACAGGGGGTTCCTACACTTAGGCAGATTCTGGATGTATAGGGGGAACTCCCTCGGAGGTGAACCGGAGAGAAACTTGGGATCATATGGGATGATCCTTGTTTCCACATGTACCTATGACCTAACCAAGCTAAAATGGAGGCATATGCCCACCGGGGGACCCCCGATGGGATGCAGTCAAAGGGGTAGACCGCGCGGTCGACAGAACTAGGGTTTCATCAGAAATCGAGCATCGGATCTAGGGAATTGACCCAAAACTTGTGTGTGTCCACATGGTATGCAAAAAAGTGATTTGATATGGTTTTATATCCAAGGATACCCCCAGGTGTGTCCGGCTTCTCGGACAGGGGGTTCCTACACTTAGGCAAATTCTGGATGTATTGGGGGAACTCCCTCGGAGGTGAACCGGAGAGAAACTTCGGATCATATGGGATGATCCTTGTTTCCACATGTACCTATGACCTAACCAAGCTAAAATTGAGGCATATGCCCACCGGGGGACCCCCGATGGGATGCAGTCAAAGGGGTAGACCGCGCGGTCAACAGAACTAGGGTTTCGTTAGAAATCGAGCATCAGATCTAGGGAATGGCCCCAAAACTTGTGTGTGTCCACATGGAATGCACAAAAGTGATTTGAGATGGTTTTATATCCAAGGATACCCCCCCAGGGGTGGCCGGCTTCTCGGACAGGGGGTTCCTACAGTTAGGCAGATTCTGCATGTATAGGGGGGAACTCCCTCGGAGGTGAACCGGAGAGAAACTTGAGATCATATGGGATGATCCTTTTTTCCACATGTACCTATGACCTAACCAAGCTCAAATGGAGGCATATGCCTACCGGGGGACCCTCGATGGGATGCAGTCAAAGGGGTAGACCGTGCGGTCAACAGAACTAGGGTTTCGTCAGAAATCGAGCATCAGATCTAGGGAATGGCCCCAAAACTTGTGTGTGTCCACATGGCATGAACAAAAGTGATTTTAGATGGTTTTATACCCAAGGATACCCCCCAGGTGTGGCCGGCTTCTCGGACAGGGGGTTCCTACACTTAGGCAGATTCTGCATGTATAGGGGGGAACTCCCTCGGAGGTGAACCGGAGAGAAACTTGGGATCATATGGGATGATCCTTGTTTCCACATGTACCTATGACCTAACCAAGCTCAAATGGAGGCATATGCCCACCGGGGGACCCCCGATGGGATGCAGTCAAAGGGGTAGACCGCGCGATCAACAGAACTAGGGTTTCGTCAGAAATTGAGCATCAGATCTAGGGAATGGCCCCAAAACTCATGTGTGTCCACATGGCATTGATAAACCACAAGTATAGGGGGTGTATCGTAGTACTTTCAATAAATAAGAGTGTCGAACCCAACGAGGAGCAGAAGGTGTTGACAAGCAGTTTCGATGAAGGATTCACTGTAAATGCTCACAGACAAGTATTCAGGGGGTTTTGATATAGCAGATGAATAAAGTACAAGTAAGTAAAATGCGAGAGTATAATTGCAGCGAGTGGCCCAATCCTTTTTAGCACAAAGGACAAGCCGGTTTGTTTACTTATGATGACCAAACGTTCTTGAGGACACACGGGAATTTAGTCTAGTGCTTTCACTTCATATAGTTGATTAATCTTCATTGTTTTGATAAGTGTTGTGTGGGTGAACCTATGCTAATGCACCGCCCTTCCTAGGACTAATACATACTTGTGATTATACCCCTTGCAAGCATCCGCAAATACAAGAAAGTAATTAAGATAAATCTAACCGGAGCCTTAAACTGCGAGATCCCGCTATCCCTCCCGCATCGATATACCAACGGGGGTTCAGAGTTCTTGTCACTCCGGCAACCCCACAATTAGCAAACGAATACAAGATGTATTCCCCTAGGCCCATAAAGTTGAAGTATCATGTAGTTGACGTTCACATGACACCACTAGAAGAATAACACCACAACTTAAATATCAAACCATTGAATATTACTCAACATAGTTCACTACTAACATTTAGACTTCACCCATGTCCTCAAGAACTAAACGAACTACTCACAAGACATCATATGGAACATGATCAGAGGTGATATGATGATGAATAACAATCTGAACATAAACCTTGGTTCAATGGTTTCACTCAATAGCATCAATAACAAGGAGTAATCAATACCGGGAGAGTTTCTCCGACCAAACAATCAAGATTCAACCCTAGATGTTACAGCGGTGACGAGGTGCAGCGGTGGAGATGACGGTGACGGTGGTGGAGATGATGGTGAGGATGATCCCAATGAAATCCAGCTCGATGACGGTGACGATGGCGTCGATTTCCCCCTCCGGGAGGGAATTTCCCCGACGGATTTCAGCATGCCGAAGAGCTCTTTTCTCTCTGGTGTTTTCCGCCCCACAGAGGCGGCTGTGTCTCCTCGCGATTCTTCCCTGGAGCTTAGGTTTTCGGGGAGAAGAAGTACGCGAAGGAGAGGCGGCCAAAGGGGGCTGTGGGCCCCTCCCCACAAGGCGGCGCGGCCAGACCAGGGCCCGCGCCGGCCTATGGGGGGTCCCATGGCGGCCCTCCTCGGCTCCTCCTTTTGGCTAGCTCAATCTTCTGGAAAAATAAGATCTTCGGTGTAATTTCCGTCAATTGTTGATCTTTCGAAATATTGCATTCTGACGGTGCTTTTTCCAGCAGAATCCTGACTCCGGTGGATGATCCTCCAATAATCATGAAACATGCAAAATAGATGAAATAACATAAGTATCACCTCTAAATATGAAATATATCAATGAATAACAGTAAATTATGATATAAAATAGTGATGCAAAATGGACGTATCAACTCCCCCAAGCTTAGACTTCGCTTGTCCCCAAGCGAAACCGAACTCGATAAACAAGACCACATGTTTATGGAGTGAAGAGTCGATAAATAAAATACGGACAAGAAGCATCATATTAATTCACACAAGACATTCTAGTGAACAACTTCCCCATATGATTCAACTTGAAACAAGTAAAAGGAAATCACAAATAAAGGTGCATAGGAAATCATAATTGGTGATGGCAAACTTCGTTGTTGGTCAAAGAACAGTTAACAGATTGTACTTATCTATTGAGCAGCGCTCTTATATTAAAGCTTATAGCAAAACTTGCATACTCAATCATAATAATCCCCTCATAATCATCGATAACCTTCAAAGCTATATTCATTCAGATAAAACTTGTACTGAACAAGGAAGAATAAAAGGCATGATTAAGTAGATCACAGTATAAATGGTTTGATCTCAACAACTCAATTGCTTGCTTAAGATAGAGGGAAATGGGTTTACTGACTCAACATAAAGTAAAAGATAGGCCCTTCGCAGAGGGAAGCAGGGATATATCATGTGCTAGAGCTTTTTAAGTTTTGAAATCATATAGGAAGCATACAAGTAAAGTTTGAGAGGTGTTTGTTGTTGTCAACGAATGGTAGTGGGTACTCTAACCCCCTTTCCAAACAGACCTCCAAAGAGCGGCTCCCATGAAGGACGTCATCTCTACCAGCAAGGTAGATCATCCCTCTTCTCTTTTGTTTACACATGTACTTTAGTTTATTTAAGGATGACACTCCTCCCAGCCTTTTCTTTCTCAAGCCATGGCTAACCGAATCCTCGGGTGCCTTCCAACATTTCACATACCATGGAGGAGTGTCTATTGCAAAATTAAGTTGCTTAGTGATGAATCAGAGCAAAACATGTGAAGAGGATTATTAATGAGAGTTAATTAATTGGGGCTGGGAACCCCGTTGCCAACTCTTTTTGCAAAATTATAGGATAAGTGGATGAAGCCACTAGTCCATTAGTGAAAGCTGCCCAACAAGATTGAAAGATAAAACACCACATACTTCCTCATGAGCTATAAAACATTGACACAAATAAGGGATGATAACTTTTGAATTGTTTAAAGGTAGCACATGAAGTATTTACTTGGAATGGCAGGGAAATACCACATAGTAGGTAGTTATGGTGGACACTGATGGCATATGTTTGGTTTAAGGGTTTGGATGCACGAGAAGCATTTCCTCTCAGTACAGGTCTTTGGCTAGCAAGGTTGGTTAGCAAGCATAAGAGTTGAGGGAAACAAACAAATATACATGTGATAGAAACAATCATGCATCTTCTTGTAAGCACAAATAATTTTAACTTCAGAATACTAAGCTCATAGCTAACAAGAAAGTAAGATAATAACATATCTACATGTATTTCCTCTTTTCTACTCAAACTCAAAGTGTTGTTGCTATTGACCAATGCTAAGTTTGCCAAAACCAAATAGATTTACTCAATGCTCCCAAAGTGATACCAATACTAACAACAAGATCAATCATATAATAGAGATTGCAAACTAAAATAATATGTGCAATATGTAAATGATAGAACTTCTCATTAATATTCCATAACGATAACTCACACCAAGGGATACATAGATAACCAACTAAAAGAGAGATACTTCCATACTGCAACTCTTATATGATAACTTCCCTACTCATGATATGACACTACTTGATAGTAAAAAGGTAAAAGATAGTAATGATGTGATACCGCGGCACTCCCCCCAAGCTTGGAACAAACCAAGGGGGTGCCAATACCCATGATGAATTACTCCTTCGGTGGTGGTGAATTCTTCCCATCATCAGACTTCCAAGGAAGGGGCTCTCCATCAACAAATGACATCTTGGTCTCCGGAATCCTGAAACTAGCAGCATAACTTATGTGTTTAAACCTGTTTTCATACTCACAATTTTGATTCTGAACATCATAGAGTTGAGCTTGGAGTTTGTTGGTAGTGTCGTGAAGCGAGAAGATATCGTCCCACAGCTTTGCAGTCTCCTTCTTGTGTCCATCAATAAGTTCAGAACTAATTTTGTGGAAGATGTCCACTTCACGCTCAGCCATCTTCTTGTAGTTGAAGACCTCTTGTTCTAATTTCTCCATCCTGTCCTCCAAACTTCCTTCTCCTTTAGGACCCCGGAGATCTTCAATCTGCAACTCTCCATCTACGAGCAGCAATTCCTTGGGGTGTGATGTCTACGGGTGCTTCTATTCTTGTAGACAGTGTTGGGCCTCCAAGAGCAGAGGTTTGTAGAACAGCAGCAGTTTTCCCTTAAGTGGATCACCCAAGGTTTATCGAACTCAGGGAGGAAGAGGTCAAAGATATCCCTCTCATGCAACCCCGCAACCACAAAGCAAGAAGTCTCTTGTGTCCCCAACACACCTAATAGGTGCACTAGTTCGGCGAAGAGATAGTGAAATACAGGTGGTATAAATAAGTATGAGCAGTGGCAACGGCACCGGAAAAGTGCTTTGCCCGGGACGAGTAAACAAGCGGTAGTAACGCAGCAGTAGTAACGCGATAGAAACGAGTAAACAAGCAGCGATAGCGATATTTAGGAACAAGGCCTAGGGATTAGACTTTCACTAGTGGACACTCTCAACTTTGATCACATAACGGAATAGATAAATGCATACTCTACACTCTCTTGTTGGATGATGAACACCACTAATTGCGTAGGATTACACGAACCCTCAATGCCGGAGTTAACAAGCTCCACAATATTCAATGTTCATATTTAAATAACCTTAGAGTGCATGACAGACTCAACACAACTAAACCAAGTACTAACATAGCATGCACACTGTCACCTTCACACTATGTAGGAGGAATAGATCACATCAATACCATCATAGCAATAGTTAACTTCATAATCTACAAGAGATCATAATCATAGCCTACGCCAAGTACTAACACGGATGCACACACTCGTCACCATTACACCGTGCGGGAGGAATAAACTACTTTAATAACATCACTAGAGTAGCACACGGATAAATTGTGATACAAAACACATTGCAATCATAAAGGGATATAAATAAGCACTTCACTATGCCATTCATAACGGTGAATAAGTATTCTGTGAAATATAGCCTAAGAGACCCACACGGTGCATACACCGTCACCTTTACACACGTGGGACAAGGAGTCTCCGGAGATCACATAAGTAAAACCCACTTGACTAGCATAATGACATCTAGATTACAAGCATCATCATATGAATCTCAATCATGTAAGGCAGCTCATGAGATTATTGTATTGAAGTACATAGGAGAGAGATTAACCACATAGCTACCGGTACGGCCCCGAGCCTCAATGGAGAACTACTCCCTCCTCATGGGAGACAGCAGCGTTGATGAAGATGGCGGTGGTGTCGATGGAGGAGCCTTCCGGGGGCACTTCCCCGTCCCGGCGGCGTGCCGGAACAGAGACTCCTGTCCCCCAGATCTTGGCTTCGCGATGGCGGTGGCTCTGGAAGGTTTCTCGTACCGTGGCTTTTCCGTGTCGAGGTTTTAGGTTAGGGACCTTTTTATAGGCAAAGAGGCGGCGTCAGAAGGTCAACGAGGCGGTGACACGCTAGGGGGGCGCGCCTGGCTCCTTGGCCGCGCCGGCCCCATGTGTGGGCCCACCAGGGCTCCCCTCTGGTGGCTCTCGGGTGTTCTGGAAGCTTCGTGGAAAAATAGGATGCTGGGCCTTGATTTCGTCCGATTCCGAGAATATTTCCTTACTAGGATTTCGAAACCAAAAACAGCAGAAAACGAGAACCGGCCCTTCGGCATCTCGTCAATAGGTTAGTTCCGGAAAACGCATAAATATGACATAAAGTATGTATAAAACATGTAGATATCATCAATAATGTGGCATGGAACATAAGAAATTATCGATACGTCGGAGACGTATCGGCATCCCTAAGCTTAGTTCTCGCTCGTCCCGAGCAGTAAACGATAACAAAGATAATTTCTGGAGTGACATGCCATCATAAACTTGATCATACTATTGTAAGCATATGTAATGAATGCAGCGATCAAAACAATGGTAATGACATGAGTAAACAACTGAATCATAAAGCAAAGACTTTTCATGAATAGTAGTTTCAAGACAAGCATCAATAAGTCTTGCATAAGAGTTAACTCATAAAGCAATAAATTCATAGTAAAGGTATTGAAGCAACACAAAGGAAGATTAAGTTTCAGCGGTTGCTTTCAACTTATAACATGTATATCTCATGGATATTTGTCAACATAGAGTAATATAACAAGTGCAATATGCAAGTATGTAGGAATCAATGCACAGTTGACACAAGTGTTTGCTTCTTGAGGTGGAGAGAAATAGGTGAACTGACTCAACATGAAAGTAAAAGAATGGTCCTTAAAAGAGGAAAGCATCGATTGCTATATTTGTGCTAGAGCTTTGGTTTTGAAAACATGAAACAATTTTGTCAACGGTAGTAATAAAGCATATGTATCATGTAAATTATATCTTACAAGTTGCAAGCCTCATGCATAGTATACTAATAGTGCCCGCACCTTGTCCTAATTAGCTCGGATTACCGGGATTATCATCGCAATACACATGCTTTAACCAAGTGTCACAAAGGGGTACCTCTATGCCGCTCGTACAAAGGTCTAAGGAGAAAGTTCGCATTGGATTTCTCGCTTTTGATTATTCTCAACTTAGACATCCATACCGGGACAACATAGACAACAGATAATGGACTCCTCTTTAATGCATAAGCATGTAGCAACAATTAATGTTCTCATATGAGATTGAGGATATATGTCGAAAACTGAAACTTTCACCATGATTCATGGCTTTAGTTAGCGGCCCAATGTTCTTCTCTAACAATATGCATGCTCTAACCATTAAATGAGTGGTAAATCTCCCTTACTTCAGACAAGACGGACATGCATAGCAACTCACATGATATTCAACAAAGAGTAGTTGATGGCGTCCCCGGGAACATGGTTATCGCACAACAAGCAACTTAATAAGAGATAAAGTGCATAAGTACATATTCAATACCACAATAGTTTTTAAGCTATTTGTCCCATGAGCTATATATTGCAAAGGCGAATGATGGAAATTTTAAAGGTAGCACTCAAGCAATTTACTTTGGAATGGCGGAGAAATACCATGTAGTAGGTAGGTATGGTGGACACAAATGGCATAGTGGTTGGCTCAAGGATTTTGGATGCATGAGAAGTATTCCCTCTCGATACAAGGTTTAGGCTAGCAAGGTTTATTTGAAACAAACACAAGGATGAACCGGTGCAGCAAAACTCACATAAAAGACATATTGTAAACATTATAAGACTCTACACCGTCGTCCTTGTTGTTCAAACTCAATACTAGAAATTATCTAGACTTTAGAGAGACCAATTATGCAAACCAAATTTTAGCAAGCTCTATGTATTTCTTCATTAATAAGTGCAAAGTATATGATGCAAGAGCTTAAACATGAGCACAACAATTGCCAAGTATCACATTATCCAAGACATTTTATCAATTACTACATGTAGCATTTCCCGTTTCCAACCATATAACAATTTACGAAGCAGTTTCAACCTTCGCCATGAACATTAAAAGCTAAGAACACATGTGTTCATATGAACCAGCGGAGCGTGTCTCTCTCCCACACAAGCATTTATTCAAACAAAAACAAAAACAAAAACAAACAGACGCTCCAAGTAAAGTACATATGATGTGACCGAATAAAAATATAGTTTCAAGAGAAGGAACCTGATAATTTGTCGATGAAGAAGGGGATGCCTTGGGCATCCCCAAGCTTAGATGCTTGGGTCTTCTTGAAATATGCAGGGATGAACCACCGGGGCATCCCCAAGCTTAGACTTTTCACTCTTCTTGATCATAGTATATCATCCTCCTCTCTTGACCCTTGAAAACTTCCTCCACACCAAACTCGAAACAAACTCATTAGAGGGTTAGTGCATAATCAAAAATTCACATGTTCAGAGGTGACACAATCATTCTTAACACTTCTGGACATTTCACAAAGCTACTGGACATTAATGAAACAAAGAAATCCATCCAACATAGCAAAAGAGGCAATGCGAAATAAAAGGCAGAATCTGTCAAAACAGAACAGTCCGTAAAGACGAATTTTAAAATGGCACCAGACTTGCTCAGATGAAAATGCTCAAATTGAATGAAAGTTGCGTACATATCCGAGGATCACTCACGTAAATTGGCATAATTTTCTGAGTTACCTACAGAGAATTAGGCCCAGATTCGTGACAGCAAGAAATCTGTTTCTGCGCAGTAATCCAAATCTAGTATGAACCTTACTATCAAAGACTTTACTTGACACAACAATGCAACAAAATTAAGATAAGGAGAGGCTGTACAGTAGTAAAAACTTCCAAGACTCAAATATAAAATAGAGGTACTGTAGCAAAATAAACGCATGGGTTATCTCCCAATAAGTTCTTTCTTTATAGCCATTAAGATGGGCTCAGCAGTTTTAATGATGCACTCACAAGAAATAGTAGTTGAAGCAAAAGAGAACATCAAGAGGCAAATTAAAAACACATTTAAGTCTAACATGCTTCCTATGCTTAGGAATCTTGTAAGTAAACAAGTTCATGAAGAGCAAAGTAACAAGCATAGGAAGATAAAACAAGTGTAGCTTCAAAAATTTCAGCACATAGAGAGGTGTTTTAGTAACATGAAAATTTCTACAACCATATTTTCCTCTCTCATAATAACTTTCAGTAGCAACATGAGCAAACTCAACAATATAACTATCACATAAAGCATTCTTATCATGAGTCTCATGCATAAAATTATTACTCTCCACATAGGCATAATCAATTTTATTAGTTGTAGTGGGAGCAAATTCAACAAAGTAGCTATCATTATTATTCTCATCATCAAATATAGGAGGCATATTGTAATCATAATCAAATTTATCCTCCATAACAGGCGGTACTAAAAGACCACTATCATTATAATCATCATAAATAGGAGGCAAAGTATCATCAAAGAAAATTTTCTCCTCAATGCTTGGGGGACTAAAAATATCATGCTCATCAAAGCCAGCTTCCCCAAGCTTAGAATTTTCCATATCATTAGCAACAATGGTGTTCAAAGCGTTCATACTAATATGTTCCATAGGTTTTTTAATTTTCGCATCAAACCATCCATGTCTTAAATCAGGAAATAGAATAAGAAGCTCATTGTTGTCCATTATGCCAAACTAGTGTAAACAAGAAACAAAAAGATGCAATTGCAGGATCTAAAGGAAATAGCTTCGAGCATACACACAACGGCAACAGAAAAGTACTTTACCTGAGACCGAAGTATGAGAGCCTTTTACCTTTCCTCCCCGGCAACGGCGCCAGAAAATAGCTTGATGTCTACGGGTGCTTCTATTATTGTAGACAGTGTTGGGCCTCCAAGAGCAGAGGTTTGTAGAACAGCAGCAGTTTTCCCTTAAGTGGATCACCCAAGGTTTATCGAACTCGGGGAGGAAGAGGTCAAAGATATCCCTCTCATGCAACCCTGCAACCACAAAGCAAGAAGTCTCTTGTGTCCCCAACACACCTAATAGGTGCACTAGTTCGGCGAAGAGATAGTGAAATACAGGTGGTATAAATAAGTATGAGCAAGTGGCAACGGCACCGGAAAAGTGCTTTGCCCAGGACGATAAACAAGCAGTAGTAACGCAGCAGTAGTAACGCAAGTAAAACAAGTAAACAAGCAGCGATAGCAGTATTTAGGAACAAGGCCTAGGGATTAGACTTTCACTAGTGGATACTCTCAACTTTGATCACATAACAGAATAGATAAATGCATACTCTACACTCTCTTGTTAGATGATGAAAACCACTAATTGCGTAGGATTACACGAACCCTCAATGCCGGAGTTAACAAGCTCCACAATATTCAATGTTCATATTTAAATAACCTTAGAGTGCATGACAGCTCAACACAACTAAACCAAGTACTAACATAGCATGCACACTGTCACCTTCACACTATGTAGGAGGAATAGATCACATCAATACCATCATAGCAATAGTTAACTTCATAATCTACAAGAGATCATAATCATAGCCTACGCCAAGTACTAACACGGATGCACACACCGTCACCATTACACCGTGCGGGAGGAATAAACTACTTTAATAACATCACTAGAGTAGCACACAGATAAATTGTGATACAAAACACATTGCAATCATAAAGGGATATAAATAAGCACTTCACTATGCCATTCATAACAGTGAATAAGTATTCCGTGAAATATAGCCTAAGAGACCCACACGGTGCACACACTCGTCACCTTTACACACGTGGGACAAGGAGTCTCCGGAGATCACATAAGTAAAACCCACTTGACTAGCATAATGACATCTAGATTACAAGCATCATCATATGAATCTCAATCATGTAAGGCAGCTCATGAGATTATTGTATTGAAGTACATAGGAGAGAGATTAACCACATAGCTACCGGTACAGCCCCGAGCCTCAATGGAGAACTACTCCCTCCTCATGGGAGACAAGCAGCGTTGATGAAGATGGCGGTGGTGTCGATGGAGGAGCCTTCCGGGGGCACTTCCCCGTCCCGGCGGCGTGCCGGAGCAGAGACTCCTGTCCCCCAGATCTTGGCTTCGCGATGGCGGCGGCTCTAGAAGGTTTCTCGTACCGTGGCTTTTCCGTGTCGAGGTTTTAGGTCAGGGACCTTTTTATAGGTGAAGAGGCGGCGTCAGAAGGTCAACGAGGCGGTGACACGCTAGGGGGGCGCGCCTGGCTCCTTGGCCGCGCCGGCCCCATGTGTGGGCCCACCAGGGCTCCCCTCTGGTGGCTCTGGCTTGTTCTGGAAGCTTCGTGGAAAAATAGGATGCTGGGCCTTGATTTCGTCCGATTCCGAGAATATTTCCTTACTAGGATTTCTGAAACCAAAAACAGCAGAAAACAGGAACTAGCCCTTCGGCATTTCGTCAATAGGTTAGTTCCGGAAAACGCATAAATATGACATAAAGTATGTATAAAACATGTAGATATCATCAATAATGTGGCATGGAACATAAGAAATTATCGATACGTCGGAGACGTATCAGGGTGCATCTTCAGCTCGTTCATGTACGGGTTGATGACGTCCTCAAAGAAGCTGTCCTTCGGAGTTCCCGACGAAGACATGCTGGCTCTAGATCCGAAGCTGATCCTGGCAGAAAACAGCTCGAAACAAAACACGACGAGAGAACGATATACGGACCTCCAGGGGTCCGGGGGATTATATAACAGAAATTTTCACGACAGAAGGAAAGTACCAGGTCGAACCAGAGTCGGAGAGGGACACCGAGGGGCCGTCCTCATAGGGCGGCGCGGCCAGGCTGGGGCACGCCCTCGTGCGTCTCCTCCACTCCGTTTCGATCTCGTAATTTTTCATATTTTCCAAAAATAGCAAAAACATTGTTCGGAAAGTTAAACGCGGACTTTTTATTACCAGTACTATTACCTATTCAAAGTCGAACTCTGCAGAACTGTCAATTTGGCCTTTGATGAAAGCTTCCGGATTTACCACTTGAATAACATCAACATCTTCATTATAAGAATCACCAGAGATATAATGCTTGAGTCTTTGTCCATTCACCACTTGTGTGGCATCTCCTTGCAGAGAACTAATTTTAATTGCCCCTGAACGATACACCTCCACAATGACATATGGTCCTTCCCATTTTGAGAGCAATTTCCCTGCAAAAAATCTGAGTCGAGACCGATACAATAGGACTTTATCTCCAACATTAAATTATCTTTTGATAATTCTTCTATCATGCCATTTCTTAACTTTCTCTTTAAAGATTTTAGCATTTTCATAAGCTTCACTTCTCCATTCATCTAGAGAACTCAATTGTAGCAATCTCTTCTTACCGGCAAGTTTAGGATCTTTATTTAGTTCTCTTACAGCCCAATAAGCTTTGTGCTCTAGTTCTAAAGGTAAATGACAAGCTTTCCCATAAACCATTTTAGAAGGTGACATACCCATGGGATTTTTATAAGCAGTTCTATAATCCCATAGTGCTTCCTTCAATTTACTAGCCCAGTTCTTTCTAGATTTATTAACAGTCTTTTGCAAGATAGATTTAATCTCTCTATTTGATAATTCTACTTGCCCATTAGTTTGAGGATGATAAGCGGAAGCAATTCTATGATTAATACCATATTTAGCAAGAGTTTTTCTAAAACCACCATGAATAAAATGAGAACCTCCATCAGTCATAAGATATCTAGGAACTCCAAATCTAGGAAAAATAATATCTAAAAGCATTCTTAAAGAGGTCTCACCATCATCACTTTTTGTGGGTATGGCTTCCACCCATTTAGTAACATAATCAACAGCGACAAGTATATGAGTGTTACCTTCTGAAGAAGGGAAAGGACCCATGAAGTCAAATCCCCAACAGTCGAATGGTTCAATAACATGAGTATAATTCATAGGCATTTCATTGCGTCTGGATATATTACCAACCCTTTGACATTCATCACAAGATAAAATAAACTTTCTTGCATCTTTGAAGAGAGTTGGCCAATAGAAACCTGATTGTAGAACCTTTTGCGCGGTTCTATCTCCGGCGTGATGTCCTCCATAAACACTACCATGACACTTACTCAATATCTCTTGTTGTTCATATTCGGGAACACATCTTCACATAATACCATCCACTCCTTCTTTATATAAGTGTGGGTCATCCCAAAAATAATGCCTCAAGTCATAAAAGAATTTCCTCCTTTGCTTGAGCTGAAAAGGTTGGAGGCAAGTACTTGGAAACAATAAAGTTAGCATAATCAGCGTACCAAGGACTATCTCGCGAGCTCACCTTTATTACAGCCAATTGTTCATTTGGAAAACTATCATTAACATGAACAGGATCATAAGCAATATTTTCCAATCTAGGCAAATTATCAGCAACAGGATTATCATCACCTTTCCTATCTATAATATGTAAATCAAATTCTTGCAAAAGAAGCACCCATCTAATAAGCCTTGGCTTAGCATCTTTCTTTTCCATAAGGTACCTAATTGCAACATGATCAGTATGGATTGTAACTTTTGAATCAACAATATAGGATCTAAACTTGTCACAAGCAAAAACTACAGCTAATAACTATTTTTCAGTTGTAGCATAATTTCTTTGAGAAGCATCAAGAGTTTTGCTAGCATAATGAATAACATTCAATTTTTTATCTACTCGCTGTCCAAGAACAACGCCTACAGCAAAATCACTAGCATCACACATAATTTCAAAAGGTAGGTTCCAATCAGGAGGTTCAACTACAGGAGCAGTTGTTAAGGCTTTCTTTAGAGTTTCAAAAGCTTCCTTACAATCATCATCAAAAACAAAAGTGAATGTACTAGGACATCGCCTAGAGGGGGGGGGGGTGAATAGGCGGTGTATAAAAACTTCTACTTGAGAGCTAAACTAGGCGGAATAAAACTACACATGTGTTTACTAGTTTAGCTCAAAGCCTATCAACAAGGGGTTTGCCTAAGAGCACCAACAACCTATGCTAGCATGATGAGCAACAAGGTGATAACAAGCTAGGTATAGCACATCAAGCAAGGTAGATATAACAAGGTAAAGCGCATAGGTAAAGGAGCTCGGGTTGAGAAGTAACCGGTGCATGAGGAGACGACGATGTATCCCGAAGTTCACACCCAAGGGTGCTACGTCTCCGTCTGGAGCGGTGTGGAGGCACAAGGCACTCCAATGAGCCACTAGGGCCACCGTATCTCCTCGAGCCTTTTCACCAAGGGGAAAGCCTCGATCCACTAAGGGACCCTTGAGGGTGGTCACCGAACCCGTACAAGCTTGGGCAAAACCCCAAGTATCAAGCTTGAGGCAACTCCACAACACGGAGGCTCTCAAGTACAAGGCCACAAGAGGCTACAACACGCCACACCGGCAACAAACCCACCAAGACACTAACGCGCCACAACCGGCTCCAAAACCACAAAGGCTAACACACTCCACAAAGTACACAATGCCACAAAGGCCACCACGACACAAAGACGATAAGGCCACTAAGGCTACAAGGCCACAAAGGATACAACACCACAAAGGCAACAACGCCACAAAGGCCACCACGCCACAAAGACGATAAGACCACTAAGGCAAAAACACCACTAAGGTAACAAGGCCACTAAGGCAACAACACCACTAAGGTAACATGCCCTCTACGAGATCGAAACCCCGGAGAGAACCCAAACCGATGCACCTAATGCAATGGCTAAGAACACCACTAAGATGCCCAAGTTCTTGTCTCCCAAATTCCAACAAAGCTACAAAAGCTATTGGGGGAATAAGGGAGGAAGAACAAATATGTGGAGAAACACCAAATAACTCCAAGACCTAGATCTCGCAAGATCCCCTCACTTGGAGAGGGATTCAATTGGTGAAGCTCTAGATCTAGGTCTCCTCTCTCCTTTCCCCCAAAAATATGCAAGAAATAGTGGGGGGATCCAGAGGAGGAAGAAAGAACTCAAGGTCAACAATGGAGGAGAGAGAATGGAGAGGAAGAAGTGGTTGGGTTGGAGGTGGAAGAGAGGTATAAATAGGGGGCCAGAAATATAGCTGTTGGGGCAGAAAAACGGTCAGATTCGCGTCCGAGCGGTACTACCGCTTGTCAAAGCGGTACTACCGCTCGCACACAAACTGAGCAGATAACACACGAAAAGATGCCCCAAACCGGTAGTACCGCTCTGCGGAGCGGTACTACCGCTTGTGTCCAGATCTGAAGAAAAGTAGAGGAGAGAGAAGCAGAGTTGGGGCCATGCGGTAGTACCGGGCCTGGTACCGGCCTGGTACCGTAACTGGGTTACGGTACTACCGAACCGGTACCGGCCTGGTACCGCTTCGAGTCCAGTAAGCCCGGAAGGCTGATGCGGTACTTGGGCCGGTACCACCAGCGGTAGTACCGCCCGGCCCAAAAGCAATTTCCTTTTTCTTTTCTCAAATATGACGATACGGAAAACGCGATATCTTGAGATAGGAAACTCAGAATGACATGAAACCAATTTTGCCGGAAAGAGGACGACGAGAGCTATCACTACAAAAAGAGAAAATATGTAAAAGAGTGGGTGATGATTTTCTCATGGTCATAGAGGTGTAACCTCTCAATATGGTATATCGGGAAAATCATCACCCTCGCACATGCAACATGCGATGCATCCGGAATCCGTTTCCGATGAGCTAGAGCTTGTCATGAGAATGAACACAAGCTCTTGAACATCTCATGGATAAGAACCAAGAAACACGATGCAATGCATGCAAGGTTTGAGCTCTCTCCGATGATGCGACCCACTATCCTATCGAGCACAAACCTTGTCCTTGCGCGTTCCTCTCGATTCGGCAAGCTCCGTCTTCACCCTCTTCATCATTGTACATGCCACTGTCTTCATCCATCTTCTACGCCATCTTCTCTCTTCATCTTCAACACGGTCTTCGTCTCTCTTCGACACCGTCTTCGTCATTGTACTCCGTCTTCTCCATCTTGCAACCTTGAGTCCAACACATGGCTATGGACTTGACCTAAGATTGATTCTCAATGCAATCGTTAGTCCATAGGGATTGTCATCAATTACCAAAACCACACATGGGGTAATGGACATGTTCTTTCAAAAAGGTACATCTTTTTGAAGAATATTAGTAAGAGTCTTTGAAATCTTGGAGAAATCTTTAATAAATCTCCTATAAAACCCATCATGACCAAGAACACTACGGATACCTTTAACATCCCTAGGATAGGGCATCTTCTCAATTGCTTCAACTTTAGCTCTATCAACTTCAATACCCCTCTCGGAAATTTTATGTCCCAATACAATTCCTTCATTAACCATAAAGTGGCATTTCTCCCAATTAAGAACAAGGTTAGTTTCTTCACATCTCTGCAAGACTTTATCAAGGTTTCGTAAGGAATTATCAAAAGAATTCCCATAGACAGAAAAATCATCCATGAATACCTCTACAATATTCTCACAAAAGCCATGGAAAATAGCAGACATGCATCTTTGAAAAGTAGCAGGAGCATTACATAAACCAAAAGGCATACATCTATAAGCATAAGTTACATAGGGACAAGTGAAAGTGGTTTTATCTTGATCTTTAGTTTTAACAGCAATTTGTGAAAACCCAGAATAACCATCAAGAAAGCAAAAATGAGTATTTTTAGACAACCTTTCTAACATTTGATCAATAAAGGGTAAAGTGTAATGATCTTTCTTAGTAACCTTATTAACTTTTCGATAATCAATGCACATTCTATACCCTACAACTACTCTTTGAGGGATGAGCTCATCATTATCATTAGGCACAACATTCATTCCTCCTTTCTTAGGAACACAATGCACAGGACTAACCCATCTACTATCAGCAATAGGATATATAATACCAGCTTCAAGAAGTTTTAATACCTCATTCCTTACCACATCCTTCATCTTAGGAATTAGACGACGCTGATGTTCAACAACGGGCTTTGCATCATCTTCCATGTTGATAACATGTTGGCAAATAGAGGGAGAAATCCCCTTCAAGTCATCAAGAGTGTAGCCAATAGCTCCTCGGTGTTTCTTCAATATTTCCAATAACCTTTCTTCCTCAAAATCTGAAAGCTTAGAACTAATAATAACAGGATATATTTTCTTATCATCAATATGAGCATACTTAAGATTATCAGGCAACGGTTTTAAATCAAAAACAGGATCTTCCTTTGGTGGTGGTGTTGTACCTAAATCTTCAACCGACAAGTCATGTTTAAGAATAGGTCGACGAAGGAAAATTTCATCAAGCTCATTCCTTTCTTCCCTAAAGACTTCACTCTCACTATCCTCCAAATGTTGCTGCAAAGGATTATTAGGAGCAAGAGCAATAGACGCACACTGTTCAACTCTAAAATCATTATTAGGCAAATCAGCTTTATAAGGAGTTTTGGCAAATTTAGAGAAATTAAACTCATAAGACTCACCAGAAAATTTAGTTATAATTTTTTCCTTCTTGCAATCTGTAACATCTCCACAAGTATTTAGGAAAGGTCTACCAAAAATAATAGGACAAGACTTACTAGCAGCAGAACCAAGTACCAAAAAGTCAGCAGGATATTTAATCTAACACATAGAACTTCCACATCTCGAACAATACCAATAGGAGAGATAGTTTCTCTATTAGCTAGCCGAATAACCACATCAATATCTTCGAGTTCACAAGAACCAATTTCGTGCATGATCTCCGTATAAAGCTCATAAGGAATGGCACTAATACTTGCACCAATGTCGCATAAACCATATTAACAATGATCACCAATTCTAACAGAGAGCATAGGAACACTGGCTTTCCTAGACTTATTAGGATGCGAAACAATATTAGAAGCATCTTCACGAGAAAATAATATGACCATCTTCTACATTTTCCAGTCACAAGATCCTTAACTATTGCAATAGCAGGTTCAACCTTTATTTGTTCTTCAGGTTCTATAGGTTTCTTTACACTTTTATTAACCGCACTAGTTATAACAGAATACTCCTTCATTTTAGCAGGGAAAGGAGTTTTTTCAATATAAGCTTCAGGAAGAATATGGTCAACAGTTTCAATTACAGCACATTTATTTATAGATGAATCAGTTTTATCTTTGTACGGTTCATGATACTTATCAAAATTCTTCCTAGGAAATTCAAAATGAGAGGCAAAAGCTTTATAAAAATTTGCAACAACTTGAGGGTCAAGACCATAAGTAGCACTCATATTACGAAATTTATCAGTATCCATAAAAATTTCAATGCATTTATAATCATAGTTTATACTTGACTCTCTATCTTTGTCGTTCTCCCATCCTTCAGTATTCTCCTGAATCCGATCAAGAAGGTCCCTTTTAAACTCTTCTTTGTTGCATGTAAATGATCCAGAACAAGTAGTATCCAGCAAGGTTTTATCTTGAAAAGACAGTCTTGCATAGAAATTATCAATGATGATATTACCAGGAAGCTCATGAATGGGGCATTTGAGCATTAAAGACTTCAATCTCTCCCATGCTTGGGCAATACTCTCTCCATCATGAGGCCAGAAATTATATATGCGGTTCCGATCTTTGTGAATTTCACTTGGAGGATAGAATTTAGAATAAAATAAAGGCACAATATCCTCCCAATCAAGAGAATCCCTATTCTTCAGCAATTTATACCAATGCGCTGCTTTACCAGACAACGATATAGAGAATAGTTTCTTCCTAACTTCATCCATAGCAATACCTGCACATTTGAATAACCCGCATAA
This sequence comes from Lolium rigidum, assembly GCF_022539505.1. Lineage (NCBI taxonomy): Eukaryota > Viridiplantae > Streptophyta > Magnoliopsida > Poales > Poaceae > Lolium > Lolium rigidum. Next base: position 62,181,733 of record NC_061511.1, read on the forward strand.
TTCATGTAAAAATAGTAAATGATCTCCAGGATGGACAGTTCCATCCCCTTCATAGCGGTTATCCACAACACGTTCAATAATTTTCATAGGTATTTTGTATGGAACCTCTTTCTCACATGGCGCCTCATCCACTACCTTTGCAGTAGTAGTAGATTTTCCAAATAGGAATTCAAGAGGAAATCTCTCCATAATGAATTATAGCAGCAGGCAGAAATAAAATCAGCACGTACAGTAAAGGTTTCCCTTACCAATTCCACTTACCAATAGTGCTTCCCTCCCCAGCAACGGCGCCAGAAAATAGTCTTGATGACCCACAAGTATAGGGGGTGTATCGTAGTACTTTCGATAAATAAGAGTGTCGAACCCAACGAGGAGCAGAAGGTGTTGACAAGCAGTTTCGATGAAGGATTCACTGTAAATACTCACAGACAAGTATTCATGGGCTTTTGATATAGCAGATGAATAAAGTACAAGTAAGTAAAATGCGAGAGTAATAATTGCAGCGAGTGGCCCAATCCTTTTTAGCACAAAGGACAAGCCGGTTTGTTTACTTATGATGACCAAACATTCTTGAGGACACACATGAATTTAGTCTAGTGCTTTCGCTTCATATAGTTGATTAATCTTCATTGTTTTGATAAGTGTTGTGTGGGTGAATCTATGCTAATGCACCGCCCTTCCTAGGACTAATACATACTTGTGATTATACCCCTTGCAAGCATCCGCAAATACAAGAAAGTAATTAAGATAAATCTAACCACAGACCTTAAACTCTAAGATCTCGCTATCCCTCCTGCATCGATATACCAACGGGGTTCAGGTTGCTGTCACTCCGGCAACCCCACAATTAGCAAACGAATACAAGATGTATTCCCCTAGGCCCATAAAGGTGAAGTATCATGTAGTCGACATTCACATGACACCACTAGAAGAATAACACCACAACTTAAATATCAAACCATTGAATATTACTCAACATAGTTCACTACTAACATTTAGACTTCACCCATGTCCTCAAGAACTAAACGAACTACTCACAAGACATCATATGGAACATGATCAGAGGTGATATGATGATGAATAACAATCTGAACATAAACCTTGGTTCAATGGTTTCACTCAATAGCATCAATAACAAGGAGTAATCAATACCGGGAGAGTTTCCCCTACCAAAAAATCAAGATTCAACCCTAGATGTTACAGCGGTGACGAGGTGCAGCGGTGGAGATGACGGTGACGGTGGTGGAGATGATGGTGATGATGATCCCAATGAAGTCCAGCTTGATGAAGGTGACGATGGCGTCGATTTCCCCCTCCGGGAGGGAATTTCCCTGGCGGATTTCAGCCTGCCGGAGAGCTCTTTTCTCTCTGGTGTTTTCCGCCCCGCAGAGGCGGCTGTGTCTCCTCGCGATTCTTCCCTGAAGCTTAGGTTTTCGGGGAGAAGAAGTACGCGAAGGAGAGGCGGTCGAAGGGGGCTGTGGGCCCCCTCCCCACAAGGCGGCGCGGCCAGGCCAGGGCCCGCGCCGGCCTATGGGGGGGCCATGGCGGCCCTCCTCGGCTCCTCCTTTTGGCTAGCTCAATCTTCTGGAAAATAAGATCTTCGGTGTAATTTCTGTCAATTGTTGATCTTCGAAATATTGCATTCGACGGTGCTTTTTCCAGCAGAATCCGACTCCGGTGGATGATCCTCCAATAATCATGAAACATGCAAAATAGATGAAATAACATAAGTATCACCTCTAAATATGAAATATATCAATGAATAACAGTAAATTATGATATAAAATAGTGATGCAAAATGGATGTATCAGGCATGCACAAAAGTGATTTGAGATGGTTTTATATCCAAGGCTATCCCCCAGGTGTGGCCGGCTTCTCGGACAGGGGGTTCCTACACTTAGGCAGATTCTCGGGGTGCCGGTACGGCCATACCGCATGTCCCGGCGGCCCCGTTTTGCACAGTTGGCAAAGTAAACGATATAATTATTCGTACTACTTGTTCCTATGACATAACTAAACGCAAAGGTAGAGTAAAGTTCATAGGGGCACCGCCGTTGGAGGCCAGACAAATGGGTAGACCGCACAGTCAAAGGGGTGGACCGCGTGGTCCATTTAACGTCGACGTGGTCAAAATTTGTATATGAACCTATTATTATATATATTAGTTTAATGTAGGCACAAAAATAAATAAGGGAAAAAACAAAAAGAAAAAAAAGAGAAAAAAAATGAAAATTAGGCTATGCCTAGGGTGGCTGTCGGCATAGAGCCGGCCCTCGGCATGGCCTGACATAACCCACGTGCCCGAGCCGCCCGCGCCCCCTTTTTCCCCCGAGCCCGCCGCGGCACCCTGCCTCCCCGCCGCCGCCCCCTGCTCGCGCCGCCGCCGCCACCTGATAGGGCAAAGGTGGCCGATCTTTCGATGAGAGTATGATAGCGTCGATTTGTTGGTGGAGTTCGTGCTTGACGATCCGACTACACGTGCAAAACTCGTGCGCCAATGCAATCGCTAGGACAATCTCCGGGAGTTACTGATCTTGCGGATGCACGATCAGCTCGACCAGACGAGGGTCTTAATTCCTACCTGAAATCGAGAACAAGTAAGAACTAATATTGCAATCAGAATATTGCGGATGAAAGATGAAAGCTTTATTGAATAAGGTGGGATTCCGAATAGTCGGTCTTGTTATGGGCGTTGGCCTCAAAAGAAGTACACGAGAGTTGCAGCGATGGCTAACTTTTAATCTAATCAAAATCCGAGTCTAAACGTGACGGCTATGGGGGTATTTAAAGGAGGAAAAGGTGGGGTTTCGGCCAGCCATGCATATGGTGGCCGAACCAAACCCTAGAAGGCCTTTCCCCTTCAATACGGACTCTAAAAAGTGGCTGACTTAAATCCTGCGAAAATTACATGGGCCTGGCCCAAAACTAAAGGTGTCGCAGCACCATGAACTCATGTGGACGAAATTATGAAGTGGAGAACTCTATATTTCGTCCATGTCTTCATCTCCAATTATGGTGGCTTCAAAGTTCTGAAATCTCCACTCGCAGCGTCTTCTTCAATCCTCATATGTTTGCTGCCATCTCCTCCATGTGTGATCATGCTCCAATGCTTGTCCCTCTCATCCATGCTAGGTCCATCATTCCTAAGAGTAACAAACACATCTGATTTAGGCAGCATCATATTCTCATGTATGTGAGGAATAGTTCCAAGGAACGAAAGTACCTGATAGTTAAGTTGTTTGGCACGAGCTCGAGTGATCGGTCCTTGAATTTGTGTGGCTGTAGGTACAGCGGTTGTATCAATAGATGGGATGTCCTCATCATGCTCCCCTTCTTGAATTGAAGTCGTCCTCGACGCGATCTCATCTTCTTCACCAAAGTAAGGCTTCAAATCTGCAATGTTAAATGTAGGACTAACCGGACCCAATTCTGCAAGAAGCTCAAGTTTATATGCATTATCATTTATTTTCTCTAACACCTTAAAAGGACCAGCGGCACGAGGCATTAACTTAGACTTGCGCAATGCAGGAAAACGATCTTTGCGCAAATGCAACCAAACAAGATCACCAACATCAAACACAACATGCTTTCTTCCTCTATCCCCAGCAATTTTATACTTAGCATTCATGCGTTCTATGTTGTCTTTAGTAGTCTCATGCAATTTTAATATCAATTCAGCACGTTGTGTAGCATCCAAATCATTTTGCACCGAAGATGGTAAAGGCAATAAATCAATAGGTGCACGTGGAACAAAACCATACACAATCTCAAAAGGGCACATCTTAGTGGTAGAATGCGACAGAACGATTGTAAGCAAATTCAATATGAGGCAAACACTCTTCCCACAATTTTAAGTTCTTCTTCAAAACAGCCCGCAGCATAGTAGACAAAGTTCTATTTACTACTTCAGTTTGTCCATCAGTTTGGGGATGACATGTAGTACTAAACAGCAATTTAGTCCCCAACTTAGCCCATAAACATCTCCAAAAGTGGCTAAGAAATTTAGTATCACGATCAGAAACAATAGTATTTGGCACACCATGTAAACGCACAATTTCGCGAAAGAACAAATCAGCAACATGTGTAGCATCATCAGTTTTATGGCATGGAATAAAGTGTGCCATCTTAGAAAACCTATCCACAACAACAAAAATACTATCCCTCCCCTTCTGTGTACGAGGCAATCCCAAAACGAAATCCATAGAAATATCCTCCCAAGGTACACTAGGAACAGGAAGAGGCATATATAAACCATGTGGATTAAGTCGAGACTTAGCTTTTTGACATGTAGTGCAGCGTGCCACAAATCTCTCAACATCTCGACGCATACGTGGCCAAAAGAAGTGTGCCGCAAGTACATCCTCCGTCTTCTTCACACCAAAGTGACCCATCAATCCTCCTACATGCGCCTCTCGCAACAACAAAAGACGAACGGAACTATCACGGGATGCATAGCTTGTTAGCACGGAACACAAATCCATCATTGAGGACGAATTTGTTCCATGTTCTACCATCTTTACAATTCAGCAACACATCTTTAAAATCAGCATCATGCAAGTATTGTTCCTTTATGGTTTCTAATCCAAAAATCTTGAAGTCAAGTTGAGATAGCATAGTATAACGGCGCGACAAAGCATCAGCAATAACATTATCTTTACCCTTTTTGTGTTTGATAACATAAGGAAAAGACTCAATAAATTCAACCCACTTTGCATGGCGACAATTCAACTTAGCTTGACTACGAATATGCTTCAAAGATTCATGATCAGAATGTATAACAAATTCTTTAGGCCATAAATAATGTTGCCAAGTTTCTAATGTCCGAACCAGCATATATAATTCTTTATCATAAGTAGAATAGTTCAGACTAGGCCCACTCAATTTCTCACTAAAATATGCAACAGGTTTGCCCTCTTGTAATAACACACCTCCCAATCCAATTCCACTAGCATCACATTCAAGCTCAAAAGTCTTATTGAAATCAGGAAGTTAGAGTAATGGAGCATGTGTTAACTTATCTTTTAGTATCATGAAGGCTTCTTGTTGTGCATCGCCCCACACAAAGGGCACATCCTTCTTTGTAAGCTCATTCAGCGGCGCAGCAATGGATCCAAAATCTTTCACAAAGCGCCTATAAAAACCAGCGAGGCCAAGAAAACTCCTCACTTGTGTGACCGTCTTAGGCTGCGGCCAACTCTCAATTGCCTCAATCTTGGCTGGATCAACTTCAATTCCCTGCGCAGTAACAACATAGCCAAGAAACGCAACTCGATTGGTGCAAAAGGTGCACTTCTCAAGATTACCAAACAAACGTGCATCACGTAAAGCATTGAAAACAGCACGTAAATGATCCAAATGTTCCTCCAAAGATTTGCTATAAATCAGAATATCATCAAAGTATACCACCACAAAACGTCCAATAAAAGCACGTAAAACTTCGTTCATCAGTCTCATGAAAGTACTAGGTGCATTAGTTAAACCAAAAGGTATTACTAACCACTCATATAAACCGAACTTAGTTTTAAACGCTGTTTTCCATTCATCTCCTAATTGCATACGAATCTGGTGGTAACCACTACGCAAATCAACTTTAGAGAACATAATAGAACCACTCAATTCATCAAGCATATCGTCTAAACGAGGTATAGGATGACGGTATCGAATGGTAATATTATTAATAGTTCTACAATCAGTACACATGTGTGGTGACCCGGCATACCACTGCATGGTGTAGTATGCAAGTCTGATATAACACCAATGAAACACCGTTCCACTAGTATTATATCGCTCAGAGTGGTACAACAGAAACATATGCGGGTCCAAGGCATGTCTATAGAATTACAACACTGACTCGGTTACATAAGATCATCATAACCTCCTACTTTACAATGAGGTAAAACTGCAAATAAACTCCAGAAGATCGACTCGTAGTCTAATCCTAACACGAACTCTGTTTGAAGAGTATTTAACTAGCTACAGAGGCTATGAATAGATTCTAGCTAAATAGGAGCTAGGTTTAGGAAGCTAGTTCCCTTCTACTACTTAATCTAGGTTTTATCCATGGTAGTTGTGGTGTTTGACTCTTTCGGCGAGTTCCTGTTCCCTTGAAGTATTTGTAGACTCCTCGGTCTTCGAGTTGCACGGTAGAACCTCCTTCGATGCCTCCATATCTAAGCAGGGGATTTAAGAGTGGGATGAGTACGAGCGTACTCAACAAGTTCATTATAGGAAAGAGGTGTTTAATGCACTAGCTACGACATTAGACCAGAAAGTCTAATACCAATGCAAGTTTTCATAATCATTTCTTCAAAAGGTTGCTTTTATTCGGAAGAACTATGTCCGTCGGCCTTCACCGGTTTACTAGAACTTCATGGAGCTCCTTTCCGGCCGCGTTCGCAGTTCCATATCCCGGAACAGGGAGTGACGAGTCACGGTTCTTTACACTCGCGAGAGGTGTGTTGCTTTACCCATAAGAGATCTTAACCTTGGTGCCAACCGAGCTTAAGTTCTCGTCCACACTTCCTTTGGTGTGAGGCCCGGTATAAGGTCTAGCCAATCATGTTCCTCCGCTGCCTCGCACACCCACCCTTTGTTTTAAACCCCGACCCTGGGTCCTCGTCGGTCCCATTATTGAAGGAGATATGCCCTAGAGGCAATAATAAAG
>NC_061511.1:62188496-62373959 GCF_022539505.1 Lolium rigidum
TTCAGTTTTGGACATATATCCTCAAGTCTCTAATGAGAAAAGAATTAATTGTTGTCAAATGCTTAAAGCATTAAAAGAGGAGTCCATTATCACGTTGTCTATGTTGTCCCGGTATGGATGTCTAAGTTGAGAATAATCAAAAGCGAGAAATCCAAATGCGAGCTTTCTCCTTAGACCTTTGTACGGGCGGCATAGAGGTACCCCTTTGTGAAACTTGGTTAAAGCATATGTATTGCGGTGATAATCCAGGTAGTCCAAGCTAATTAGGACAAGGTGCGGGCACTATTGGTACACTATGCATGAGGCTTGCAACTTATAAGATATAATTTACATGATGCATATGCTTTATTACTACCGTTGACAAAATTGTTTCATGTTTTCAAAATCAAAGCTCTAGCACAAATATAGCAATCGATGCTTTTCTCTCTATGGAGGACCATTCTTTTACTTTCATTGTTGAGTCAGTTCACCTATTTCTCTCCATCTCAAGAAGCAAACACTTGTGTGAACTGTGCATTGATTCTTACATATTTGCATATTGCATTTGTTATATTGCTTTGCATTGACAATTATCCATGAGATATACATGTTATAAGTTGAAAGCAACAGCTGAAACTTCATCTTCCTTTGTGTTGCTTCAATACCTTTACTTTGAATTATTACTTTATGAGTTAACTCTTATGCAAGACTTATTGATGCTTGTCTTGAAGTGCTATTCATGAAAAGTCTTTGCTTTATGATTCGGTTGTTTACCCATGTCATATACATTGTTTTGATCGTTGCATTCACTACATATGCTTTACAAATAGTATGATCAAGTTTATGATGGCATGTAACTCCAGAAATTATCTTTGTTATCGTTTTACTGCTCGGGACGAGCGAGAACTAAGCTTGGGGATGCTGATACGTCTCCAACGTATCGATAATTTCTTGTGTTCCATGCCACATTATTGATGTTATCTACATGTTATATGCACACTTTATGTCATATTCGTGCATTTTACGGAACTAACCTATTAACAAGATGCCGAAGTGCCGGTTCTGTTTTCTGCTTGTTTTTGGTTTCAGAAATCCTAGTAACGAAATATTCTCGGAATCGGACGAAATCAACGCCCGGGTTCCTATTTTACCCGGAAGCATCCGAACACACGAGAACCGCCGGAGAAGGGGGCGGGGCCACCACACCACACCCCGGCGCGGCCAAGGGGCGCGCCCCCTAGGGTGTGGGCCCCCCGAGAAGCCCTCCTGCGCCGCCTCTCCGCCTATATAAAGCCCACGACCTAAAAACCTCGGGGCGTTCGACGAAAACCACGAAACCTTCCGGAGCCGCCGCCATCGCGAAGCCAAGATGCGGGGGACGGGAGTCTCTGTTCCGGCACCCTGCCGGAGCGGGGAAGTGCCCCCGGAAGGCTTCTCCATCGACACCGCTGCCATCTCCACCGCCATCTTCATCACCGCTGCTGCTCCCATGAGGAGGGAGTAGTTCTCCATCGAGGCTCGGGGCTGTACCGGTAGCTATGTGGTTCATCTCTCTCCTATGTGCTTCAATACAATAATCTCATGAGCTGCCTTACATGATTGAGATTCATATGATGATGCTTGTAATCTAGATGTCATTATGCTAGTCAAGTGAGTTTTACTTATGTGATCTCCGGAGACTCCTTGTCCCACGTGTGTAAAGGTGACGAGTGTGTGCACCGTGTGGGTCTCTTAGGCCATATTTCACAGAATACTTATTCACTGTTGAATGGCATAGTGAGGTGCTTATTTATATCTCTTTATGATTGCAATGTGTTTGTATCACAATTTATCTATGTGCTACTCTAGTGATGTGTTATTAAAGTAGTTTTATTCCTCCTGCACGTGTGCAAAGGTGACGAGTGTGTGCACCGTGTTAGTACTTGGTTTATGCTATGATCATGATCTCTTGTAGATTGCGAAGTTAACTATTGCTATGATAATATTGATGTGATCTATTCCTCCTACATATGCATGAAGGTGACAGTGTGCATGCTATGTTAGTACTTGGTTTAGTCTTTCGATCTATCTTACACTAAAGGTTACTAAAATATGAGCATTATTGTGGAGCTTGTTAACTCCGGCATTGAGGGTTCGTGTAATCCTACGCAATGTGTTCATCATCCAACAAAAGTGTAGAGTATGCATTTATCTGCTGTTATGTGATCAATGTTGAGAGTGTCCACTAGTGAAAGTCTATTCCCTAGGCCTTGTTCCTAAATACTGCTATCGCTGCTTGTTTACTGTTTTACTGCGTTACTACTGCTGCATTACTACTTGCTTGTTTACTTGTCCTGGGCAAAGCACTTTTCCGGTGCCGTTGCTACTTGCTTATTCATACCACCTGTATTTCACTATCTCTTCGCCGAACTAGTGCACCTATTAGGTGTGTTGGGGACACAAGAGACTTCTTGCTTTGTGGTTGCGGGGTTGCATGAGAGGGATATCTTTGACCTCTTCCTCCCCGAGTTCGATAAACCTTGGGTGATCCACTTAAGGGAAACTTGCTGCTGTTCTACAAACCTCTGCTCTTGGAGGCCCAACACTGTCTACAAGAATAGAAGCTCCCGTAGACATCACTTGCCCAACCTGGGTCAAGTGTCTACGGTAAGCGCATCCGTTGATGTACGAGAGGTGGAAACACTTTTGACTACTCCGTCCCACTCCAGATCTTATGGTTAACACGGGTATTACGGCACAAGAATCACTGGCGACATTTGTTGTTTAATCCTAGATGGATATTAACCCTTGCAATGGAACCTCCACCATATCAACACAATCCATGGTTCCATTGCCCACCACATAGTCATATTCATAATTATGAAAGTAGTGGTTTTGGTTTTTATGCAATAGTGATAACCATAATACTTTGCAAGTAATTTGATAGAAATACTCAAATGACATGAGCAAGTGATGAACTTGCCTTTCTTGGCTGCAAGATTATGCAGACAAGGTCTTCGATACGTAATAACTCCCAATTCTGAAATAGCATCATCGTCCGGTAAGGACGATGTTTAAAGATTGCCAAGGATGCAATAATGCATAAGTATGAGATGCAATCGTTCTAAACGTGACCTAACCCCGATGATTTAGGATTAGTGAGTTGAAATGATTTGTTTGAAGTGTGTTGCACTTTTAGAGTGATTCACAAACAAGGTTTTTATTAAGAATTGGTTGCTTGTTATCATAAGCAGGTGCTGTAATAAATCATAATAACAACAATAATAGCACACAACAATAAGGTTTGGTGTAATCCTAACAGGTACTGAATAGTGGTTAGTTTTAGTACTATATGTCATGGTTAATGATTGATTGTTATATACTTCAAAAGAATAACTTTTGAAGAACATGTTCAATAATAAAGAACAAGTATAATAATCAGGGTTGTGGAGTTCTATGGTTTATTATGGGTTTCAACTAGTTTCTAGGGTAAGTGTTAGTTGGATCCCAACAATGTTGGATTCATCAGCTACTAGGGCTTATATGGTTTTAGTGAGTCATATTATAATCAAATCATTATATAAAGGTGTAATCAAGGTTGGTATACCTTGTTGTTGATAATCTGGATAGAGTTTATCAATCCTATTAAGCTGGTTTGATGGTTACTCCCTATTTTCTTCAAAAGAATAACTTTAGAAGAACATACTTCTTAAGTAATAAGAAGTATTGCAATTAGGGTTATAGGTTCTATTAGGTAGGGTTGAGGATACTCTCTATTTTCTTCAAAAGAATAACTTTTGAAGAACATACTTCTTAAATAATAAGAAGTATAATAATTAGGTTGAGGTTGTTTGGGTTTGCTATTTAATTCCCTAAGTAAAGATTGGTTGGTTCCTAAATAGGATGTTTGATAATTATATAACACTAGTAGGGTTTAGTGGGTATGGTGTATGATGCACAATTATTGGGCATGGTTGCTATTATGGTTCATCACAAGGGTGTGATGCTAAATATGGATAATTAAGGTTGTTGTCTCTAAGGTTAGGAACTATGGTTGGTTCTATTTGATCATCTAGGTTTGATTAATATGAATACATGGGATACTAATTTAGTAATGATGGTTACTACATTTTATGTGATTATGGTAAATATTTAGAAGCTACTATGGTTCTATGGATGAAATCAAAATATCATGATCACATGTTCTAACTTAGGTTTAGGTTTGGAAGCAATTTAGGGTTCACATGTAATAATGGAGCTAGGTTTCTAAATGAATTTAGGGTTTTAGGGTACCACATGGAATGATGAATTCCTGATTTTCTACCATATAGAACTAGGGTTCCTAATTAATTTAGGGTTTTAGAGTTCAACATGAAATGATAGGGTTGTAATACTATTCCATATGGAATTAGGGTTTGCTAATAACCCTATAATTATTGGATTAATAACTTCATTGATAAAGTTGAAGTTATTAATAAATTTGAAATAAAAATAATATTAGATTTGATATTTTATTATTTTTAAATAATTAATAATTAAGGTATTTATTAATCATGGTTTTAAATCCTCCTAATAAGGATTTAATAAGTTAATAGAAAAGGAAAACTAATTTTAATGTTTTCCTTATTTACTTACTGGTTTTTATCTATTTTATAAGATTTTTACTAATTATTGAATTTTAATTGAATTTGGAATTAAAAGTAGAGGCTTAATTAACAAGTATTAAATAAGTAAATTTTTATTAAAAATAAGAATTTCCTTTTATATTTTTATTGGATAGAGTTTTCTTTTCTAGGAATTTTAATATCTCATTTATATTTTTCTGACTTAATTTGGATTTTCTAAATTTCTTTGAAGTTGCGGTAATTTACTTGGATTTAAATTTAAAAGGAAATAACTAAAGGTACCGGTTAAACTTCCCGGAGGGTCACTGACTGGTGGGCCTTAGGCCACGTCAGCTGCCACGCGGGCACGACACAGTCAGTGTTGACTGTGAGGTTGACCCCTACCGACGTTTAAACGCCGGCGGGTCAATGCACGGTGGCGCCGCCAATTTTTGGTGCCCCAGGACGCGCGGCTGGCTCCAAACGAACCACTGTGACGCGAGGAATCGAATGGTGGTGATGACTACTCGAGGGGGTCACCGGAGCATCGCCGGAGAGTAAGCCCGCGGTGGAGCAACTCCGGTGAGCTAGCTATGACGAGCTACAGGCTATGAGACTATGCAAATAATAGCTCTAAAGATGCGCATTTATACCCTGGTTGTGTTGGTGTGGTCGACGAAGCTCGGGGTAGTCGGGTTCGCCGGAATTCGAAGCTGCCGGTGTCGGAGAAGACGGTGGCGTCGGCGTCGATTCCGGGCACCTCAGCTCGATTCCTTCCGTGAGTTGAGCTTGTCGAGGGCGGCCGTCACGTTGGTGTGCTTAGGTTGGCTCGGGGAGGCCTCATTCACCGGCGGTGAGGGAGACTGGCGGGGCCAGGTTTCGGCATGGATGGAATTGGAGAGGAAAGAGGAAGAAACTGAGCTAATTCGTCGACCAGGATATTTATAGGGCTCGAGGCACGCCTCGTCATGCTCTCGGACGAGGGGGAGGTCGACAGCGACGAGGTGAAGATGGCCACGGCGTCGCGCTGGCCACCATGCACGGAGAAGAGATGAGGACGAGCTCTTTTTATTTTTTTCTGTTAAAGGGGTACGTGGGTTGTGCTGGCTTCGGCTGCTGGGTCGGGCCTGGGCTTACGGTGGGCTGTGCTGGTGGGCTTGGCCGAGCGAGGTAAGGTCCAGGTGAAGCTTCTCTCTTTTTTCTCTTTTATCTATTTTCTGTTTTATATTTCCTATTTTGTATTCTGCTTTTAATCCAAATTTTAATTTCAGGTGTCTCAATTATGTTAATTCAATGAACATGTAATGCAATGACTATTTCACCACTATTTCATTTGAATTAATTACTTGGTATTAGATTGTATTGCATATTGGTGTCTTATTCAAAGTAGCAATTAGACATGAATTGATATTTTCACTTCATTTCCTTTTTGTTATGAATTCCATTCAATTTAGAAATCTAAGAGTTACTACTTTATTCTCAAAGTATCTCAGAAGTTTTGGTTATGTCTTGTTTTCTATTTAGGGAATTAATCACTTGCATATGATTTTGTGTGAGCACATATTTATTAAGGTTTTATCATTTCTAGTACAACCCTCTTATTAAGGTTAATACTCTCACTACATTTGAAAGTATTTCAGAAGGGATTGTTTCCATCATGGTTTATCTTGGTTACAAAGATAAATGGTTGATCACTACACATATGGTTTACTTATAGGATTTAGCATTAGGTGGCTCTTATGTTTTATAATTGAAACATTGTATTTAATTAATGAACCATTAGGGTTCCAATGATATTTACCTAATGGCATTTGGTTTGAATCTCAATTATAGCATGGGTTTATATCATGATCACCATAGTGATACATAAACTAGAGTTGAGATATAATTCTAGTTCATAGAGTTGAGATGACACCATATTGCATTTGCTAGGTTTTAATCTCCCCTAACCAAGGTAATATGGTTAGTGGTTTAATTGTTTCTGCTCTCCCTTTAATTACTAAGAACTTGAGAATTGGTTTTATCTTATACCAATAGTTTGCTATTATAGCCTTGATCTATTGTTAAAGTAACTAAAGTTGTTATAGTTCTTTTTATAGTTAACTTTGGTCATATGAATGGATGATTTCTCACCATATTAAGTATGGAGTTTTACACTAAGGTTTTCTTATGTTTCTTAGGTGAAGAATAAGTGGAATGTAGATCTGGTAGAATTGTACTTATGATCACCAAGTGATTCACAAGTTAAGGTTGGGATATAAGTTTAGGGTTGCTTATTAATTACCTCCCTATGATTTCATGTGGTGAATGATATCTATTTATACTATTAGGGTTTAACTTATCCTCACATGCCTCAAGAACATGATCATGGATTAGGCATGATCAACTTGTTCTTAATGTCTCTACCTCAAGTTCTTAGGATTTATGATCATCACTCAATTTATAATGATCAAGGTTTAGCTTCCTAAATTATTGTTAATGGAATGGGTTCTCACTTCCATGATCAAGCATTGTCTTGATCAACAAGGACATATCACTTCTATTTTACTTTCTAGGATGGTCATGGTCATGGTTGTCTCAATAGTTTTATATCCCAGGAAAATGCCTGAGATATTTACTTAAAGTTTCCTCAAGAACTGATGGTTTAACCATTTAGATATTTGAATAGATAGAACTAGGAGTAGTATGGATGGTCTCTCTCATTTAGGAAGGACTTCAATGCTAACCTAATATTAGGCTCCATAGAGAATGATGTGATCATCAATATCTAGGTTTAACATAATTGGGTTCTCTCTCTAGGGATGGTCTGGAATAATATCCTAGGGTTTCTCTTAAAGATGATGATTTGAATACTTGGATGTATATCCAAGGTTTAGATCAAGTTTTGTTATAGCTTCTTTAATAATTATAATAGAACTCTCACCTCTCTAGGTTTGATGTATAACTATTTGGAATAGAGAAGAATTATATTTCTTGAGTTTATCTCCTTGTTATGTTTCCAAGAATGGAGTAAAAGGAATACCACGAGGTTCATGTTAGGATCAAGGTTTAGTTTAAGACATGGAGAAGATAAGTCAAGAATGTTTTCTCCATTTTATTGTTACTTGACTTCCAAATGAATTGATGTTCATATGCCATGACAAGGATTACCATATTCTAATCTTTTATAAGATCAAGAAATTGATCATTGAGTAAAGTGTTGTTGTGTTGATTATTAGTTCCATTTGATCTAACCCCTTAGATCAAATCATCTCTACCCAAAACAAGGTTTTAGCAAAGTCACATTGAGGTTTATAGCGCTTGACTTGATGAGCTACTTCAATTCCACCAAGGTCGAGTGAAACTTCGATTCTTGTGACTGTTTTACTTTAAAGCGCGAAAATTCCCCAGATTTTCTATGCATGAATGCAATGCACACATCTGTTTCCTCTATTTTTGTAACCCCAATACCTGGGATATTACAACATGCGTGAAGAACCATCCTTCTTAGGTACCAAGATAATAGGAACAGCACATGGACTAAGAGACTCACGAATGTAACCTTTATCTTGGAGGACCTGAATTTGTCGCTGAATCTCTTTGGTCTCTTCAGGATTGGTACGATATGGCGCACGGTTGGGCAGCGAAGCACCTGGAATCAAGTCAATCTGGTGTTCTATCCCACGGATAGGTGGTAGTCCAGGTGGTAAATCTTGTGGGAACACATCAATAAACTCCTGCAAAAGGTTAGCAACCGCAGGTGGAAAAGAAGGAGGCATATCCTCAAATGAAAACATAACTTCTTTGCAAATAATAGCATAGCATTGAGTAGTGTTCACATCAATTTCAGCAATATCAGATTTGCTAGCAAGCAAACAAGGATTTTTCAAACGAATTTCAGTAGCATGGTTTGAATCAGATTTAGTATTAGTCTTATGTGGAACAAAATCTGCGGCAACAATCTGATTCTCACTCTTATGTTTCTCCTCGTTTTTTACTCTACTAGCTCTAGCAAGATCATCTTTTAGTATTTGTTCGGGAGTCATAGGTTTGAGACCAATTTTCTTTCCATCATGCATAAGAGAATACTGATTAGTTTTACCATTATGAACAGATTCTCTATCAAATTGCCAAGGTCTACCAAGTAACAAAGAACAAGCTTGCATAGGTACAACATCACAATCCACAAAATCAGAATATGTACCAATAGTAAAATGCACACGTGTAGTTCTTGTTACCTTGAGCTTACGAGAGCTCTCAAACCATTGAATGTAATATGGATGTGTGCGCTGTCTTGTAGGAAGAGAAAGCTTCTCCACCATGTCAACGCTAGCCAGATTATTGCAGCTCCCTCCATCAATGATGATCCTAATAGCTCGCTCTTTTACAACGCCTCTTGTTTGGAACAGATTGTGGCGTTGATCATGCTCAGCTTTGCTCAATTGCACGCTCAACACACGGCTGTGCAACTAAGCTCCTGTCTCGATCAGCGATGTCAGCTTCCATTACCTCCATCTCTCTCTCAGAATCAGAATTGGCACCATCACGTGCAGCAATAAGGGCCAATGTATCTTCATCAAAGTCACTTGCAGAATCATATTCGCCATCTTCATGCACCAACATCACACGCTTGGTTCTGCATTCTCTCTCTATGTGTCCAAATCCCAAGCATTTGCGACATTGTATGTCGCGCGTCTTCCCCGTGGAGACCATCGAAGATGAACTCCGAGGAGGACCAGCAGATGGTGGTGGAGTAGCAGCCGGTGGTGCTCGTGATGCAGGCGTGGTGTACTTGGAGGTAGTAGGCGCTGGTGCAGCCCCACGAGATGGTGGCGCTGATTGTCGCGGAGTCCACGACGATGTACGACCTGCAGAAACATTAGCTTTTCTCCATGGTGGTTGACGATCCTGCACTTCACGTTCAGCTTTGCAAGCAAGATGAAACAAGCGAGTAATAGTGTTGTACTCCTTATAATCTAGAATATGCTGAATCTCTTTATTCAAACCACCAAAGAAACGAGCAAGCATAGCCTCATTATCCTCTACAATACCACAGCGAATCATGCCAGTTTGCAATTCTTGATAATAGTCTTCTACAGAATTTTTTCCTTGTTCTAAGCGAGACAATTTTTTCAGCAAATCACGTTGATAATGTGGAGGAACAAAACGAGTACGCATAGCAAGTTTTAAACCAATCCAGGTAGTAGGAATGTTAGCATGATGTACTCTACAATGCTCAGACCACCAAATAGATGCAAAATCTGTGAACTCATAAGTAGCAGCACTAACACGCAAGTGATCAGGGTATTTTAAACATGCAAAGCGTTGTTCTACTTCCAATTCCCATGTAAGATATGCATCAGGATTATATCTACCCTCAAATGGTGGAATATTCAGTTTTAGTTTAGCAACATGATCATCATCATTACGTACCAGCCGAGGGGGTGGGCGAGCGTTGCGGTTAAGTTGTCGTGGGCGACCAGGTGCAGGTTGTTCGACTTCCTCGCCGTCCAGCACATTCTCCTCGACCTGCTCGTCCGCGTCCCCTTCATAATCTTCGTAGCCTTCATCAAAAGGCGCGTCATGTGCGGCTGCTGCAGCAGGAGCGGTACCCGCCGGAATGTCCGCACGAGGAACGCGGCGTGCGCGGCGTTGCACGTTGGCGCGAGGCGGCGGTAACCGAGTCAACAACTCCTGGAACTTGGCGTCGAGCTTGGTGTTGAAAGCTGCCTCGAGGCCATCCAGCTTGTCCAGCGCGTCGGTGAGTTTGGCATCTACGTCACCAATGCGCGCCTCGGTGTCGCGTGCATGCCCACCCAAAAGGTGGGTGAAGTGAGCATGCAACTCCTCACTCGTCATCTTGGCCGGGTCAACAGCGGCCGGTGTAGGTCCGACATGGTTAGTACTCAAAAAGCACAAATGTATATGCCTAGAAACTACGGAATATGGTGGTTCACGCGCAATTCGTCAAGCAAAATACAAAGCTCTTACAAGTTCTTACCAAACGGGAGGAAGGTGATACGGCAACCAACAAAGATCAGCTTCTCCAAAGATTGCCAAAGCGATTACCAGGGTCGACACGGTGCACGTGGAGACAATATGTGGAGCTGTAGGATGGCTTATATATGGTAGCAAAAACAGCAATTGTCAAAACAGCGATGCGGTATTGAAAGTATGCTCAACAACGGTGCTTGTGTCTGGTCCTAGGCTAGACCGTACTAGAGACGCGAGCCTAGAACACTAACGAGGTCACGGCGCGGCACACAAGCAACTAGCAGCGATGAGGTGGCGATGATGTGGCGACGCGAGGTGCGAAAAATCACTATGATGGCAAGTGTCTCAAACTGATCCCCAAGGTCTAAAAACAGTATAGCCTCAGAAAATTTTTTGTCGAATTTTTTGGAGGTGCTCCGGAAAGCGCGCAGGCGCCAAAAAAAATGTCGCTATAACGGCCAGTGGCGAAAAGTGATCGCCAAAGTGAAAAACCAATGTAGCCAGAAATTTTTTTCGGAAAAGTGATCGCCAATTTTTTTTTTTTTTTTTTTTTTTTTTTTTTGCTCTCCTTCCAATTCTTTACTGGCGGCCGAAACTTATCTCACGGAAATTTTTTCTGCAGCGCAAGATGATATTAGAAGGTAACAGCTAAGTAGGAAAAACAATAAAACCTAATTCTACACGGGCTCTGTCGCGGCAGAGAAACAACACAAATCCGTGTCGTGGTAGGAACCGGGGTATATGGTAGATGCGGGTGTATATGGTGATGGCGGAAGTATATGGCAGGCGTATCTGGCGATGGCGGAAGTATATGGCAGGTGTATATGGCGATGGCGGAAGTATATGGCAGGTGTATATGGCAGGTGTATATGGCGATAATGGCGGTGTTCTGCGTATGGTGCGAGTGGCGGCGGCGGCGTGACTAATATGACCAGAACTCGAAACTCTAAAGGAACTAGACGCTAAGACCAGCAACTCGACACGAAGATGCAGACACAAATTCAACTATGCAAAACTGAAAAGACAATGCAAGGCGTGGCAGGGGTTTATGGGACGATATGATCTAAACCCTAACTGTATTTTTTTTGGCTTTTTCGTGGTTTATGGGTATGATGGCAGATGCAATCTACACTAGGAAAACAGTAAAATCTCACCGAGCAACCTGAAATCTGATACCACTTGATAGGGCAAAGGTGGCCGATCTTTCGATGAGAGTATGATAGCGTCGATTTGTTGGTGGAGTTCGTGCTTGACGATCCGACTACACGTGCAAAACTCGTGCGCCAATGCAATCGCTAGGACAATCTCCGGGAGTTACTGATCTTGCGGATGCACGATCAGCCTGACCAGCGAGGGTCTTAATTCCTACCTGAAATCGAGAACAAGTAAGAACTAATATTGCAATCAGAATATTGCGGATGAAAGATGAAAGCTTTATTGAATAAGGTGGGATTCCGAATAGTCGGTCTTGTTATGGGCGTTGGCCTCAAAAGAAGTACACGAGAGTTGCAGCGATGGCTAACTTTTAATCTAATCAAAATCCGAGTCTAAACGTGACGGCTATGGGGGTATTTAAAGGAGGAAAAGGTGGGGTTTCGGCCAGCCATGCATATGGTGGCCGAACCAAACCCTAGAAGGCCTTTCCCCCTTCAATACGGACTCTAAAAAGTGGCTGACTTAAATCCTGCGAAAATTACATGGGCCTGGCCCAAAACTAAAGGTGTCGCAGCACCATGAACTCATGTGGACGAAATTATGAAGTGGAGAACTCTATATTTCGTCCATGTCTTCATCTCCAATTATGGTGGCTTCAAAGTTCTGAAATCTCCACTCGCAGCGTCTTCTTCAATCCTCATATGTTTGCTGCCATCTCCTCCATGTGTGATCATGCTCCAATGCTTGTCCCTCTCATCCATGCTAGGTCCATCATTCCTAAGAGTAACAAACACATCTGATTTAGGCAGCATCATATTCTCATGTATGTGAGGAATAGTTCCAAGGAACGAAAGTACCTGATAGTTAAGTTGTTTGGCACGAGCTCGAGTGATCGGTCCTTGAATTTGTGTGGCTGTAGGTACAGCGGTTGTATCAATAGATGGGATGTCCTCATCACCACCTGATCGCGCCGCCGCCACCTGCTCGTGCCGCCGCCACCCGCTCGCCACGTGCCCCAGCCCCCCCGAGCCGCCACCACTTCCTCCCCGAGCCCCGCACCGCCGCTGCCGCCCCCTCCTCCTCACCATCGCCGCCACCCCCTCTTCCTCCCGGAGGCCCGCACCGCCGCCGCCCCGCACCCTCTTCATCCCTGGCCGAGCCCCGCACCGCCGCCGCTGCCCCCTCCTCCTCACCGTCGCCACCACCCCTCTTCCTCCCGAAGCCCCGCACCGCCGCGCGCCCCCTCTTCCTCCCGGAGCCCGCCCCACATCCCGCTCGCCGGAGACCGGGCCACCTCGCCTGCGCTCGCCGTCGCCCCCAATGGCCGGCAGTGAGGTAAGATGTCACATTTTTCTTTTTATTTTTACTAGTTTCCCGTAGTTTTAGATATGAATATGTGCGTAGCCAAATAATATAGTTTTAGATAGAAAAAATGTTACAGTTTCTTTGGATTCGGCAAATTGTAGTTGCACTGAACCATGAATAAGAAGGATTCTGACACATGCATAGAAAGAGAATGGCACATGCATAGACCCATAGTAGTTGTATAGCATCATCAGGATGCGCTGATTGAGCCGAGGAACCGAAGTGCACACCCCTATTGAGGAATACATAGAATTTGAAATATGAAGATTTTGTATTGACTAATTTTGTTGTTCTTTAAATAGGCATCGGCGTGACGATCCCGGATCTTGACGCGATTCTCTCCGGTCGCCGACTTCGCCATCGGTTGTTCGACTACGTCCTCTACCGCCGAGGCTGAGCTAAAACATCACCTCCCCTTCTCCGCATTTTCTTATGTCACTAGATTCATTTTCCAAGTAAAGTTGCGTAACCTAGGTGTCACTTCCCGTCCGCGAGCGTTACGCGGATAAATATGCAATAGTGGTCAGCATATTTTGAACCGTAATGCTTGTGGCATTTATAGGACAGTCGGCGGATGCGTAGTTGTCTAGGTTTTCCATGTTCTACTCCGGTCCGAGTCAGGATTTTGGCGGCGCCTCCCCGTTGTTCTCCGGATGCACATCCTCTCGGCTTTTTGCCGAGATGTGTATCGGGAGAGCAGCGGGGAGGTGCTGCCGAAATTCTGACTTGGACCGGGTAGAGCATGGAGAACGTAGCCAACTACGGATCCGGCGGCTGCTAGGAGCCCACCTAGTAGAGATGTATGTTGATGCATGCGTTTCGCCCGGTAAAATAAATAAAAATATGATGCATTTAATTTCCTATTTGATATAAATGCTATGTATGTGGTTTGGCTCCCAATAAAGCAGAGGATGGCAGATAATGGATGGATGTACAATGAGCGTGTTAGTGCGACTGAGAAAACAGCTGAGTGGACAAGGAAGACCCATTTTCTAGTGAATGAGTTAGCGCGTGGTACAAAGGGGCTGGTTCGTGCACTTTGCCCCTGTGTTTGCTGCGTGAAGCGTCAACGTCGTGGAAAGGATGAAATGTATAGACACCTTCTGCAATATGGGTAGATGCATGAGTACGTCACGGAAATCGACTTTGATGAGCGCGAACGTGACAGAGGTGAGGTGATGCGGCAACGGCTCAATGGCAATGAGTACGATGGAATTAGAGACTTTCTAGATGATCTCATCCATGCCGATGTCCCGGATTCACCACCTCCAGAATCGGAGGCACCGTCAGAACCGGAGGAACCAGAGCCAACCGCGAAGGCCTTCTATGGTATGATTGCCGCGGCTAAGAAGCCTCTGTATGAGGGCGCCACGATTTCTCAGCTCGATGCCATCTCCCAATGTCTAGCCGACAAGACCCGGTACAACACCACCAGTGAGGGCTTTGAAGCAAGTCTGAAAATAACTGGTAACATGTTGCCCAAAGATCATTGTCTGCCTAAAATCCTGCACGCGACGAGGAGAATGATGAAGGACCTCAACATGGATTATCAAAAGATAGACTGTTGTCCGAAAGGTTGCGTTCTATTTTGGAGACAGTTTGCGGAGGACAAGTACTATCCCATCTGTAAGCAGTCTATGTATGAAGAGGTAACGGGAAAGGATGGTCGGGTGAGGCGAGTCAAGCACCGCAAAGTCGATTCTTCGATATCTCCCATTCATAAAAAGAATCCAGCGGCTTTACATGCACGAGGAGACAGCCAAACAGATGACGTGGCACAAGTATGGGAAGAGATTCGAGGACAAAAACAAGCATTTGAAGATGGGACATCCATCCGATGGTACGGCATGGAAGAACTTCGGTAGGAAATTCCCCCTTGCGGCAGCCGAGGCTCGGAATGTCAGAATTGCGATAGCAATAGATGGCTTCAATCCATATGGTATGTCGACTGCCAATTACGGTTGCTGGCCCGTGTTTGTTATTCCGCTCAATCTCCCTCCCGGAAGACCATGTTTCTGTCGCTGATCATTCCAGGCCCTGATTACCCGGGGAAGAATTTGAGTGTCTACATGCAGCCGATTGTGGAAGATTTGAACCACTCTTGGCACCACGGGACATTGACGTACGACCGAGCATCGAAGACAAACTTCTACATGAAAGTTTGGTTGCAGTATACCATGCATGACATGCCCGGGTACGCCCTAACATGCGGATGGTGTACAGCTGGTAAGTGGCCTTGCCCAGTGTGCAGACACCGGCTTGAGTTCCTTTGGCTACAAAAGGGTCGCAAGTATGTAGCGTTTGACACGAATCGACAGTTCCTCATAAGGAGGCATCCGTTTAGAGAAGACAAAAAGAACTTCAAGAAGGGCAAAGTTGTGCATGAAAAAAAAGATGTGCCGAAGTTTGATGGTACACTTGTTGAAGCCGAGCTACGTGCTCTCGTGCCAGCAGCGACGCCAACTGGCCATCAATTTGAGGGATATGGTGTAATGCACAACTGGACTCACGAGGTAGGCTTAACGAAGCTCGAGTATTACAAGGACCTCGAACTTCCCCATAACATCGATGTGATGCACACTGTAAAGAATGTCGCGGAGTCCGTCTTTCACACATGCCTGAACATTCCCGGGAAGTCAAAGGATAATGTCAAGGCTAGAGTCGATGTTGAGATCCTCTGTGATAGGGAAAAATTACACATGAAGCGTCCTATTGGCCGTCAAAAGAATTGGTTCAAGCCGCATGCCAACTTCTGCCTTGATTCCATCCAAAAGAAGGAGGCATTCAGGTGGCTCAAATACGTCGTGATGTTCCCTGATGGTTATTGCTCGAATATGAGTAAGGGAGTTAATCTTTCGACGGGAAAAGTCACCGGGCTCAAGAGTCACGACTATCATATATGGATTCAGCGGCTCATGCCGGTGATGCTTCGAGGGTATATCCCCGAGAAAGTCCGGCGAGTGCTTGCGCAGTTGAGCCATTTCTTCCGCACGCTACGTGCTAAGCAGATATGTCCCAAGGTTATTGCAAAGCTACAAGATACAGTGCCGGAGTTGCTATGCAATTTGGAGATGATATTTCCGCCAGGCTTCTTTACTCCGATGGCACATCTCATTGTGCACCTCGCCAACGAGGCACTCTTGGGTGGCCCGGTGCAGTTTCGTTGGCAGTTCTGTATTGAGAGAGAGTATAAGTATATTTGAAAGATAACTGGAAACAAGGACAAGATTGAAGCATGCATAGCTGAGGCAATATGCCTTCGGGAGATGGCAGATGCCGCGACAACGTACTATCCCGATGATGTTCCCACTCAGCATAACCCGATCACTCGTTACAATGTCGACGTGCCCGAGAATGACCCCAAGCTACAACTATTCCAATTCCCCGGTGGCAAGGCTGGTAAAGGAACAAAATATAAATTGGAGAACGAAGAGAAGGATTGTATAGTGCTATATGTGCTTATGAACATGAAGGAAGTGGTCCCATTTGTAAGGTAAAATGGTGAACAAATTACTTTGCAGCTAGTAACCTCGTCTCGGTCTAATGCTTATTTTCTCCTTTCAGCGAATTCACGGATGAAATGTGGCCGTATGATGAATTGCCCCAACCCTCGGAGATGGACACTCTGCGAAAGAGGGTGCTCCCGGAATTAATAAAAACTTTGTGTCATGGTTCATGGAAAAAGTAATTTCTAACCTGTCCTCTTACATTGCAACATGTGACTTGTCCCTCTTATTACACATAACTAATGCACACAACAAATTTGAAATGTTCTTGAAGGGCCGTGAGAGAAACGTTGATATGATAGATGAGTGGAAATGAGTTTCCCAAGGTTGTAGATGTGAGGTGACCAAGTATGAGAAGTATGATGTGAATGGGTTTCGCTTCCACACAGAGACGCACTAGAAGGGCCAGGCGAATCCCAAAATGATAAATACTGGGGTCTTCACCAAAGGAGCCAATAACTTTGATTACTACGGAAGGTTACAAAGTGTATACGAGTTGACATTCAATCGTACGAACGTGCAACTCAATATCGTCGTGTTCAAGTGTCATTGGTTCGACCCAATAGGTGGACAGAGAAGTGATAAGTCCATTGGGTTAGTTGAAGTTAAGCCTTCAACCACCTATAGCGGAGCCGATGTCTTTGTTGTGGCTCACCAAGCCAAGCAACTTTATTATTTGCCCTACCCATGCCAGAAAGCGGAACTCAAGGGTTGGGAAGTCGTCTTCCAGGTATCGCCACATGGTAAGCTACCGATTCCCTCTGAGGATGATTACAACAACATTGACTCCGTGACATACGAGGGGATTTTCTATCAAGAGGAACATGACTTCGGGGAATATATTTTAGAACCGTTTGTTCAAGAGGACCTCGGGAACGATGCAGAAACTCGTTGTGAGTCAGTGGTGGATCTAAAGGACATATCTATGCTCGAGAAGTTACTTGAGGCGAATGACAATTATGATGAGCCTCCACCCATCGACCCTTCAACTTTGTACTCAAAAGATAGTGATAGTGATAATGAGCCAGAGAAAGAGAAAGAGACGGAGTATGAGAGTGAGAGTGTCGAGGCTACTCCTCGGCAATGCCCTCCGATTGGGGCTTAGGGTTGATGGAATCCTGTAGGCTGACACGAGACATCGGTGAATAGACAAGCGGGGATAGCGATTTACCCAGGTTCGGGGCCCTCGATGAGGTAAAACCCTTACGTCCTGCCTGTCTGATCATGATTATGACAATATTGGATTACAATGGGGTGCCGAAGGTTTCGGCTGTGATCTCGTCGAGAGGCCAAGTGCTACGGTGACCTAGCTCTAGACTTCTGATGGCTAAAATGGTAAGATTGATTCTGTCCCGCGACAGCCCCTCTCCTGGCCTTTATATAGGAGGCCATGTCTCAAGAGATTTGTCCGGGTACGACTTGGTTTACAATAGTCCTAGCTCTAAACTTTCCTTGTTCAGCTCCTCTCTTGCCTTGTTCTTCAAGGAATCCTCTCCTGCACCGTCCTAGTGGCCCGCCTCGTCATCGAATATCTTCATGGGCCTCCAGTTGGGCGCACAGGATAGGGCAATATCGGTTACCCGAAGGGTAATGCCCACGTCAATAGTCCCCGAGTGTCTAGCCGAAGATTTTTCGGGTAGAGACTAAAGCATGCCTCCACCTAATGATCTTCTCCTTGGTTGTTCTTGTCCACCTTGTAATAGCATCATCTTCTTTTATCGGGTGCGCGTCCAACGCTCCCGATGGGAGTAGCCCCCGAGTCTAGGTACGGATGTTTGTAATCCATGCGTAGACTCAAGTTGCGCCACTCGACGTCTTCTTCTGCCGAAGTTTTCTGCAAGTCTTCATGGGTCATCCGATACATTTGCACCGGGATTCGTATTCTTCAGTACGGTTTCAACATGTAAGGGATAATGAGTAACGCGCCTACAGGGCCGTACCTGAGAACGGAGGCCCCGTGCGAAACAAAAAAAATTGGCCCTCAACATAACCATTAGCAATTAGAAAAACAAGGTTTTATATTATATTTATTATCAGGTGTACAATTTTTTTTGGACGAATCACATCTAGTGGGAAAACAATCTCAGAATTCAAAAGTACTGTCTTAAACATGATATTCTTCTCACATTTCTTGAGATAAAATGTTCAATTAGTTAGATGGTGTATTGAGGGTGGAGTCTGCAACGGATCTTAAATTTATTCATTGTACTCCCTCCGTCCCGGTTCACGGGGTCCAATCTGAAAAACCATTTGTCCCATAATACCTTTCTACTAAGGTCTGCATGTATTTAATTACAAGTAGTAACCCCCTCAAATTACTCTTCACCTTTTATTTCTCCTTTTTTTTAACGATCTATTCAGTGAAAGTCGTGACGGAATTAAATCCGGCGTAGGAGCTGGTGCGAAGAAACTTGGAAGATCTGTCGTCATGCTGTATGAGAAATAGTCATCAAAGTAAAAAAGATAAGAAGAGATAGAGAAAGGGAAGCGTGCGTGCGTGAGTTGGAGTTGGACCCCCGTAGGAGGCATGTGGAGTTAATTGTGTGGCAAGTTCCTAAGAGGTAGTACTACAATGGGTCAATGCATTTAATAGGCCCATCTAATCCTTTTATTAGGAGTATACTAATTAATAGGTAAACATGAAAATTTGGGGGCCCTCTGATTTTGGAGGCCCTGTGCGTAGAGCATTCTGCACCTGCCTCTGAGATGGGCCTGCGCGCCTAGCTTTGCTGGTTAACTGCCGATGGCAAAACAACGTTACCCTACACAGAATCAAGTCCCCGGGCATGATCCTGGAGTGCAAAAAAGTTTTATCGGGTGCGCGCTCAGCGCTCCCGATGGGAGTAGCCCCCGAGTCTGGGCACGGGTGCTTGCGGCCGGGTGCAGACTCGAGCTGAACATTCCATCCTTTTATTCAAATATTTCTTCACAAGGGTAACTTCGAGGTCACATTTTATCGGGTGCGCGCTCAGCGCTCCCGATGGGAGTAGCCCCCGAGTCTTGGTACGGATGCTTGCAATCCGTGCGTAGGCTCAAGTCCACCATCCGATACTCTTTCATTTTTTGTCGACTGCTTCCGACGGTATTCATGACGTCACTGATGACGTTTTCTGACTGACAAGACACGACCCGTTGGGCCCATCCTTCTTCTGCGTGGCTCCGTTTTTAAGAAATATCCACTATTCTCGTACGGTTACCAAGGCGCTTCCTCGATTTTCTCTATCAACGATGAAGAGAGGGCCCTTTTAATGAACTGGATACAATGACACGTGCCCATGCAATCCTCAAGTTCCCCAATACTTAAAATCTCTCAGAGCAAAATCCTCAGTATTCTCTCACATCACCGTAGCATCCTCTTTTCCTACTTCCACCTTCTCCTCTCATAACCGCTGCGCCGCCACCGCCGTTTTTAGATTTTCTCCAGATCCAACGATGGTGAAGAAGAAGAACCCCGTTGCCGCCGCCAGTTCCATGAGCGGCGGGGCCGCCGCCAAGGCCTCTTCAAATATTCTGAAGAGAAGCGCTCCAGGCGCTCCTCCCCCAGCTCCGGCGCCGCCGGCGCCGTCAAGCTCCACTGCTGGGACCAATCCCGGAGATTGGCTGGCGTCCTCCATCACGAAGCGTGATGAAAAGAGGGCCAGAAGCCTTGGTCTAATCTCCCCCGACGAGGGGAATGTAATTCTCCTAGGTGCGATCTCTCGGCCTAATCCTCCTGCCGGTTTTACCGTGATGTTCTTGTCGTTCTTCTATCGAGGTCTCTCGCTTCCTGCCCACAAGTTCCTTCACCACCTTCTGCGGTCTTACGAAATCCAACTGTGGCAACTTACCCCCAACTCAATCCTTCACCTTGCTGTGTTCATCACTCTTTGCGAAGCGTTTTTGGGCATCGAGCCTCACTTTGGGTTGTGGAAGAAAATCTTCTTCGTAAAGAGATACAACAGTAGTAACGGACCCTTTGTCATTGGGGGAGTGGGGTTTGTTGTCCGTTCAGAAGTTAATTATTTCAACTTTCCAATGAGAGAATCTGTGCAAGGATGGAGACTGAAGTGGTTCTATATTAAGGATTCTTCAACAACCGAATCCCAGCTTCCTTGTTTTGCCGACGTTCTCGAAGCCAAGCCTAAGCACTCTTGGAAGAACATCCTTTCTCCCGACGAAAGGATAGCAGCCGACGAATTATTTGTCAAATTTCTTCGGATCAAAGAAGCCGATGGCCAGACTATGATTGGCACAGAGGTAGCTGCCATGTTCCTAAAACGTCGGGTTCAGCCAGTCATGTCCAGGGTTCACCCGATGTGGTTATATTCAGGTCCGAAGGACGAGACCAAAATAAACGTTGCTGAACTATCGGAAAAGGAGCTGCTTGACGAAGTTCGACGCCTTACTCTCTTCAGCCAAGAAGATTCAATTCCGCTGATACCCTCTCATCCACCTTTTGATGCCGATCATCCGCCGATGGAGGTAAATTTTTCTTCTCATACTCTTATTACTCTATTCTCCCTCGTCAACACCACTATCATTGTTCTTACATGTTTTTCTTCGGCAGACCCTCATAGCTTTTGGAAACTTGCGTGACCTCTGCCGGATGATACTTCCGAAGGGGGAGATTCCTCAGCCCCTGACAAATTTCATACTGTTGAAAATACAAGCTCAAAGGACGAACATGATGATCCGATGGATTCTGAAGCTGCCTTTACCAATCCTCCTCCCCCAGCCAACGATACTTGCAACACAGCAGGATCAGTGCGTGCTGACGAAGTTGATCATGATACCTTTGTTAATGTAGCTGTGGAGGAGGCCAGAGCTTCGCCTGTGAAGAGATCGACCGGCGGCTTTGCCGATGAAGACGATCTCTTCGAGCTGTAAGTGCTTACTTCTTGGCACAGGATTCATGTTTCACTTTTACCATTCGCATTTCTTTCTTAATTATTATCAATTTTCTTCCTTGTAGTGACGAAGGTCTCATCGAGCCTCCGTCTAAGAAGGCTAAATCTGGCACCGCTCTGCCGACTGTTGCAGCTTCCGAAGCTTCGGCTCCTACTGCAGCCCCCGCGGCCCAAATATCGACTGCTTCCTCCCTTTCCAGGGGAAAAGATATTCCTTCGACTGCTGCTGCCACAACTCCTCTTTCGGGAAAACCTGTAAGTCTTCTTTGGTCGCAACGCAAATTTTCCTGAATGTGCTTTTGATTAATAATCCTTTGAAAAATATCTACTTTTCCCTTTTCTCAAGGATCTACGAGCTGTCATATCTTCTTTAGAGACCTTCGCCTCTCAATTCACCTCCCTGGAAGCAAACAAGGCTCGACTACAAAAGGAGGTCAAGTCTTCTTCCTCGAAGTTGGAAGGTGCAATAAAAATAGCTGCCGAAGCCCGCCAAGAAGTCGACTCCCTGAAGGAGGAACTCGAGGGGCTGAAGGAGAAGCTGAAGGTCGAAGAAGCATCCAGGCTGGCCGCTGAAGCTTGGGCGGCTGAAAAGGATGATCTTCTTCGGCAATCTTCCTTGGATTTGCTCAGTAATTCCCTTTCTGCTTCCCTGTTGATTATTACTTTGTGAATCCAGTCCTTTGTTAGTAAACTCTTTCCCATTTCGTTCTTCGCAGAGGCCGTCGATATCCCTGCCGATGCTTTGGATAAGCTTCCAAACAATTCTCCAGCAAACGGTGTGTCGATGACTCTTGCTTCACATCAGCTTACACAGGACCTCCTCGAGAAGGGCAAGGGAGCCATGACACGGATGCACTCGATGATCTTTCCCAAGATTAGTCAAGACAAGACTTTGGGGCAGCTAATCGATGCTTTCGCCGTCAACACCAAGGAGGTTATCAAGGTATTCAAACGTACTTCACATACCTATGGTGCCCTTCTAGCCTTCCAACTGGGTCATGGCTTCAAGGCCGATATTGAGGAGATGTCTATCGAGGTGCCGAAAGAGCGAGATGGGCAGTATGTCGACCTGGGCGTTTTTAAAACTTCAGCTCTTAAGTGTGCACGCCAACTCCTTGAGCTGGTTTCGGCAAAGAAATCATCAGTTCGCCCAAGTTTGTCGAACAAGACCGAAGCCCCTTGATTCTTGTAACAGAGTTCTTTTTAGCCTTATTTGAAACAGTGTCCTGCCGTAAGACTTGTGGTTGTAATAAATTCCATGCTGGCAATGTTGCCAGTGTACTCTTATTATGAAATTTTTACTTGCACTCTCCCGATGGGAGTAACTTCCAATGCTGAAGCGATACGTTCCATCATATCCTTTGACGCTGTTTGCAGGTTTTCCCCGTGCCTTCGTTTGTCGACGATTCTTCGGGTGCACTTTCTGAAAGTGATCGACTCCAGCGTATGAAGGATTAGATCGCGCAGATGGAAAAGGATTTGCGCAATACCTATGCCTTGGGCGCCATTATCAAAAAGAAGAGCGAGATTGCGGCTGACGTAGAGCGCTATGCTCTTACTAAACTGCATAGGGCCACCGAAAGTTTAAACTGTAAGCTTCCTGATCCTTTTGCCCATTATTTTTCGTCAAAATGCATCATCTGAACTTCCCTTGATTCCTTTGCTAGTCATAGCTCTGAACCGTGCTGAAGAGAACAAACGGATCCACGAGCGTGTGAACGCATTGACCCAGCTATCATCAGCAGATGAGGTTTTCTGGAGAGAGCACTCGAAAGCTTCGGCTGTCGCAAAGTTCCAAGATCGGGTCCAGCAAGTCCACCGCTTCTTCGACAAGTGCTATAAAGGGCTAAGAGTAATATGGAAGACGATGTTTCCTTTGAACGTGGTCCCTCCCACGCTGTTGATTTTAATGTCGGAATTTAGCAATACCAAGAAGATTCGATACTTGGTGCGAGCTCAAGTTTTTGCAGGAGCCAGGTTTACACTTGCCCTCATCCTTGCGCGTTATCCTTCAGCAAACCTGCTGACTATTGCTAATGCGGTTGGTAGTTTGGAGCCGCTGTACCCGAAGGTAGTATTGTCAACCAATATAATTGTCGACAGGCTTGAAGAGGATTCGAAGACACCTGAAGAAAAAGAAACTCCGCAAGAGTAATTCAGGATCATGCTCTTATTGTAAATAGATAATTTGGCTATTACATCCAAGGTTTTGGATTGCGAAGTTTAAAGTATTTTTTCGGTAGGTGCATATATATGCACTTTTTACCATGTTAATGCCGTTGGCAAATTTTGGGAGGAGCAAATCTTAATTACTCGTTTAAGCGTACGTGTGTTCGTTGGTCAGCAAATTATTTGAGTGATAACCTCGTGTTGCGGGTCTTGCTAAACCCGTTGTATGTGCAACTTTGCTTTCAACCGATGCATGTCCTGACAGCAGCTCCCGAATATATCGGTAGCCACTAGCTCTGCCGATGACTCCGTCGTTCTATGATGCTTCCATAGGTGAAGTATCGAACGTGGGTCGTTTTATATACGTATCTCCAGACTCTTGCTATTTACGGCGCTCTTAGAGGCATCTATAGCAGAGGGAAAGGGCAGTGTCCTTGTTGGTTTTGCATCCTTTAGCACTCGTAGTTTCAGAGGCTTTTCGGAGTACAATCTTTTGCCGCGTACTTCGTCGCACCAACGTTCGCCGAGGGGCGCAAGCAAGGTTTATGATGATGTGGTTTGGGTGCTCCGAATTACTGCAATGCTTTTCAAGGAATCAAAACTTAAGTTCTCATTAATAAAATAAGCACGGAGCTAAGGGGCGAAAAAAAAGGGAGGCCGTGTTGAAAAAGAAAGGAAAAAACTAAATACTATCCATCCGCTTAAGCAAGGAAAGGGTTCTTCTTATCTTCTGGCTTGTCCACCGCGTCAGCGATTTTGGGAGCGTCGTTGATTTCACCAGGAGTCTCGGTGGTGATTGCCAGTGTCTTGCTTTCTTCTATGACTGCTGTGCCATCAATTGCCGAAGCTTTTACTGTCGAAACTTCTAGGGCAAGATCGTCTGGCTTCTTCTTCGTCTTCCCAACGGGTTCGTCTTCCTTATTATCGTGTGCCGATGACTTGGAAGGGAGATCGATGATTTCCTGTTTTACCCCGAACTTCGCAGCGATCCTCTGAAAGTCGCGATCACAATTGTCTGAGCGTGAGAAACTTCCATAGATTGTGACGTTTGTCCCGTTGCTCCCAGGCATTTTCAGCTTGAGGTATGCGTAATGCGGCACACCCATGAACTTGGCATAAGCTGGTCTTCCGAGTATAGCGTGGTACTGCGATTCCCAGTTCACGACTTCAAACTCGATCTATTCCTTCCTGAAGTTGTCGGGTTTGCCAAAACGTAATTCAGGTATACTTTGCCAAGGGAGTACGCCGGTGAAGTGGGGAGAATCCCATGAAAACAGGTGTTTGTCTCTTCTAGCATCCTCATAGTGATCCCCATACTTCTGATTGTGTCGATGAATATCAGGTTTAGTACACTTCCGCCATCCATGAAGACTTTGCTCATCTTGAACCCTCCAATTTGCGCCTCAACTACTAAGGCGGCGTGTCCTGGTTTCGGTATTGTCATCGGGTGATCCGCTCTGCTGAACGTAATGCTCTGAGATGACCACTCGACATACTCGGGGATGTTGGCCATGATGCTTTCTGCCAAATTAATTTCTCGGGTGAGCTTCTTCATTTCCCATCTCGAAACACCTGTCTTATGGATCATGCTCATCTGCCCGCGTGGTGGTGGAAACGACTCGTTGGGGTTGTGAGGCTGGGCCTGCTGGACCTGGTGCTGAGGTGGAGGTGGCAGTGGTGGTGCTGGCTGTTGTTGCTGCTGGATGAGCTTCTGCATTTCGATGAACTGTCGGCAATCTCTGAGCAGATGACTTGACTTTGTCTTGTTGTCCTTAGAGTCGACGTACGAGTGCAGGTAGCAGGGAGCGTTTATCTGCTCGGCAAAGGGTAGTTCGGGAGTCCTCTGTGGCCGTGGTTTGTAACTGCCGCGATTTCCGGAGTTGCTCCTATTGCCATCCTGTCGATTATCTCGTCTGTCATCGTACCGATCGTCCCGCCGATCGGAGTATCCCGCAGCTACCAGGTTACTGTCATCGTAACTGTGGTCTTTTCTTTTCTTACGGCGATCCCTTCGTCCACCCGAGTCGTGTTTCGGCTGATCGTCTTCTTCGTCGTCACTGCGCTGTCGAGGCTTTCGTACGTTGTCCTCGCCATCAGCCCAGCTGTTGGCGATTTCCATTAACCTGGTTATAGTTTTTTGGCTTCGTGCACCCAAGCTCCTCTATGTAGGTTTCACGTCGGATTCCATCGCTGAAAGCATCGATTGCTCTGTCGACAGAGACATCTTCGGCAGCATTTAGGAGCTTGGTGAATCTCCCGATGTAGGCGTGCATCGACTCCTTCTGCTTCTGTTGGCAATGTCGTAATTCCTCGATCCCGACGGGTCTTTTGTATGTTGCTTGGAAATTGGCAACGAAAGCGTCCACTAGATCGTCCCATGATTTAATGGAACCTTTCGGCAGGCCTCTCAGCCAAGCTCGTGCCGAATCCTTCAGGTAAAGCTGCAAGCACTGCATTGCTGCTATCTGATTTCCCTTGTGTAGGTTTACAGTCTGTAAGTAATCGTCTATCCAAGACCTCGGCTCCTGCTGTCCATCGTATTTGGCAGCGTCAGTAGGGGTGGGCTTGAACTTTTTGGGAGGCATCGCCTCGCGGATCTTGTATCTTAAACAATCGCCCCCCTTAGCTCGCCGTCGTTTTCCTGACTTTCATCTGAGGTGTCGCTGTCGTATTCCTCCCTAGCGGCGCGTCGTCGTCTCGCTTTATCGATTCTGCTCTGGGTGATTTCATCTCGAGCATCCCTCGAGCGATGCTTTGAGCCACTGGCCTGTAACGTGGTCTTTTCTTTTCTTGGGACCAGGTTGTCTCCCAATATTGCGAGACTTTCTAAGGCGCCCCGGTGAGCTCTAGCCATAGAACCTTCAGGTCGCTGATTGATGAGGTACGCTGCGAGGTTGGCAGTTGCTCCCTCGACGGTTTTTGGCCGTAGCATGCCCGCGGTGTCCGTGGTCATGAAGGACTTGGTTAGATTCGACGTGATTTCTCTAGCATCGTCTTCCGAAAGCCTGGATAGCCTTGATCGGTGCTTGCCTACGCCTTGACTACTTCGGGAGGCGCTTCCTCGCGAGCCTCTCCGCCGCTCGCTAGATTGTTCCGCAGCGGATAGGCGTCTCTCGAGGGTGGCTTGCTCTTTTGATAAGCGCTCCCGGTTCTTCTCCAATATAGAGCGATAGGCGTTGAGGGTTCCAACCGAGGTTCCTGCAGGGAGCGATGTGTTGTTAAGCACGACCGCCCTGGCTGCTGCCCACTCTTCCTCTGCGATGGTGTAATCGCTGTTGTTGTTACTGTGTCTGTTTTCAAAACTTATCCGTCTGCTGGATCGGGGAGTATGATCTCCATCTCCCCTGTTTATTGTGTTATTGGCGGCATAGACTTGATGACGCGCCGCTTTCCAGGTGGCCTTCTTGGCGACGTTGTCGACGCTGTCCTCTCCCGACGAATATTGGGCGCTGCAGATGAACGGTGTGTCGTTCGATCCCAACCCGTGCCTAGTGTTGCAGTTTAAACAGTAGTATGAGGTCATCTCTGAAGACACGAGGTTATCGGAACCGACTGATATTGAAGACGCCGATCGAGGGGTTGATGACGAGGATGAGTTTGTCGAGTTGGTCAGGCCAGCCGAGAGGTCGACCGATGATGACAGGCTTAGCCCTGCGGCCGGTGGTGATGATTTCCTTGCTGACCTGGGAGTGTGAGGTCCTAGCAGTTGAAGGACTCCTTCCGCGTTGACGTTGTACTGGACGCTGCCGAACGTCATCTCCACGTTTCCTTGTACATCTGAGAAGGTTGAGCGCGAGGAGTCGCTGTGCGGGGTGAATTCGTAGGAGCCGAATCGGATCGGGCTTCCTAATCTTGGCGATGATGGTGATGATGGTGACGATGGTGTCGACGAAGCTGTTGACGACATGACTGGAACTGCCGATGTCGGGTCTTGTGCCGATAGTTTCCCCACAGACGGCGCCAATTGTCGAGGGTACTCCTCGGCAATGCCCTCCGATTGGGGCTTAGGGTTGATGGAATCATGTAGGCTGACACGAGACATCGGTGAACAGACAAGCGGGGAGAGCGATTTACCTAGGTTCGGGGCCCTCGATGAGGTAAAACCCTTACGTCCTGCCTGTCTGATCTTGATTATGAGAATATTGGATTACAATGGGGTGCCGAAGGTTTCGGTTGTGATCTCGTCGAGAGGCTAAGTGCTACGGCGACCTAGCTCTAGGCTAAAATTGCTAAGATTGATTCTGTCCCTCGGCAGCCCCTCTCCTCGCCTTTATATAGGAGGCCAGGTCTCAAGAGATCTGTCCGGGTATGACTAGGTTTACAATAGTCCTAGCTCTAAACTTTCCTTGTTTGGCTCCTCTCTTGCCTTGTTCTTCAAGGAATCCTCTCCTGCACCGTCCTAGTGGCCCGCCTCGTCATCGAATATCTTCATGGGCCTCCAGTTGGGCCGCACAGGATAGGGCAATATCGGTTACTCGAGGGTAATGCCCACGTCAGAGAGTGAGAGTGATGATGGCTGGTGAGGGTGTTTTATTCTTAGTATTTATTTGTCAACATGCTTCTTAATTGCATTGTGCCTTTTATTCTTAGTATCTTCATTTTATTATGTCAACATGCTTCTTAATTGCATTGTGCATTTTATTCTTAGTATCTTCATTTTAGTATGTCAACATGCTTCTTAATTGCATTGTGCCTTTTATTCTTAGTATCTTCAATTTATTATGTCAACATGCTTCTTAATTGCATTGTGCTTAACTGTTTTATTTTTCTCAATGCAGGTGACTGAACAATATGAGCAGCGGCAAGGAAGACTCGGCGAGCTTGCTTAGGACGCTGGCGTAGGTGAAGAGGAATATTCCTAGACCCACTAGACGGAGTGATCGGGCCACGGTGCCCAATCCGCGTTACGCCGATGGTACCGATGGACGAGGACGAGGAGGACGAGGTGGAGGACGAGGTGGCGGCGGGGTACACATGGACTTTGATGAGCCACCCTCCGCTTTTGGCGACGTGGCTCCTGAGTTGTTCCTAGAGGGTCCGTCTAGTGGGGAGGTGGAGATGGAGACGGAGTCTACACACGAGTCGAACTCTAGGGCTGAGTTGGAGGTGATGGAGGGTGGGGGTACGCCGACGCCCTTGAAGATTCGTGGAGAAGCTAGAGTCCCCGAGGCGAGGAAGGAGCCGAAGACCCATGATGACAAGGCCCTTATCATTCCTTTGAGCGATGAGTAAGTGTACTACTTCAGAAATTTCGAACATGTATTTTCATCTTGGGCATAATAAACAATTTGGCATGTGTACTAATGTGTGATTTATTTGCAAGCAACTCGGACATGGGAGGCCAAGCCCCCCGCCAGCCCTAACAGCCTTGCTTGGTGCTCGATTAAGAAGTTCTGGCCGGGCAGATACACTCCCCTTAGCACGGTCCCCGGTGGCGAGACGAAGCTAGCCACTACTTGGGCGGACTATGAGGATGCCCCCGCCGTAGGCTTCGCGACAGCCTGCTGAGGCTGTGACCACCAAGTTCTGGGTAAGGCATATATTTCTCTAGCACCGTTCATAGTTGATGACCCTAATGTGCTAACTCATGACTTTCACAACTGATTTATGCATGATTGAAGTGCTTCTATCGTGTGGACCCGGAGCTTGAGATGAAGGCACGTCTCACTTTGCGTGGCGCTTGCGAGAGGTTGACACCGCAGCAGTGGTACAACCAAAAGGTCACCTGCGCTAGTGCCTTCTGGGCTAACAAGGGTAAGAGGGTCAAGAAGGAGTACTATGTTGGTAACCAGCCTACGGAGGAATGGGCAATGACCATTGATGAGTACATGTCGGTGAGTAAAATGTCAATGAGATTCTACATTGCTGCTAAGTTTTCATTAGATTATCTTGAGTTGAGTATTGCGTTTTCAGGTTTGTCCCGAGTGGGCCGAGCAACATAGGGAGGCATGGGAGGAGCTGATTAGGGCGAGGTGGCTCAGGGAGGACGAGGAGTTTGCAGCCGTGTCAAGGCGTAACATGGAGAACCGAGGCAGCGGTGGCACACACTGAGCGGGAAACCGCGACTACACCCGCTTCAAGGGGAAAAAGGTATGTATATACATGGAACGACCTTCTTTCATTTCCCGTCATGTTACATTTGTGATACGCATAACTTTTCTTTTCGCGATGCAGGTGGCCGAGGCACCACCTGGGGTGGTGCTTCATGATGCCGAGATATATGACATGATGCGGACGAAGCAGAAGCCCAATCCCACATTGCCTCAGCCACAGTACTACGGCAATGCCAAGGCCGCCAAGGATGATTACTGTGACATGGTGAGGTCTCGTCACCCGAAGGTAGATGACCCCTTGCGCATCCCGACCGACGAGGAGTCGTTGGTCATGTCGGGGCACGGGCGTCCGCATGGCCGTTTCCCCTTTCTGAATAAGGTGGTCAAGCCTACCCACGCCACGAGCTACACGCGTCTCAGGCATACCCTCACCGCCGACAGCCCCCAGCCTCGTCCCCGGCCTGCTCGTCCACCCTCCTACGATGTAAGTTTTCCTCATTTTCATCCTCTTTCCGGTTTTCCTTCCTACATGGCTAAGTGTTGACGAGATTCATTGTTTCTGAAATTGTAGCCTGAGTTCGAGGCGGCCTTCGAAGCCTGTAATGAAGCGTATCAGGAGGCCGCTGCGCAGTGGAATAGGCAGAATACAGCCTACATGGCGCATATAGGAGTAAGTTTGAATCTTTCTTCTCGCAAGTAGATGACAAGTCTCAGTTTGATGCTTTATTTCTGCAAAGCCTGACTTGTAACCTATCTTGCAGGCACTGACGACTGCTTTGTCTAGTGGTACACCGCCACCGGACCCCGTTCCCATGGCGGGGGACTGATACGTCTCCGACGTATCGATAATTTCTTATGTTCCATGCCACATTATTGATGATATCTACATGTTTTATGCACACTTTATGTCATATTCGTGCATTTTCTGGAACTAACCTATTAACAAGATGCCGAAGTGCCGGTTCTCGTTTCTCGCTGTTTTTGGTTTCGAAATCCTAGTAACGAAATATTCTCGGAATTGGACGAAATCAAGACCCAGGTTCCTATTTTTCCACGAAGCTTCCAGAACACCCGGGAAGGACCAGAGGGGGGCCACAGGCCCACCAGACCATAGGCCGGCGCGGCCTGGGTGTGGCCCGCGCCGCCCTATGGTGTCGCCGCCTCTTCGACCCTCTGACGCCGCCTCTTCGCCTATAAGAAGCCCCTCGACCTAAAACCACGATACGGAAAAACCACGGTACGAGAAACCTTCCGCGAGCCGCCGCCATCGCGAAGCCAAGATCCGGGGGACAGGAGTCTCCGTTCCGGCACGCCGCCGGGACGGGGAAGTGCCCCCGGAAGGCTTCTCCATCAACACCACCGCCATCTTCATCAACGCTGCTGTCTCCCATGAGGAGGGAGTAGTTCTCCATCGAGGCTGGGGGCTGTACCGGTAGCTATGTGGTTCATCTCTCTCCTATGTACTTCAATACAATAATCTCATGAGCTGCCTTACATGATTGAGATTCATATGATGATGCTTGTAATCTAGATGTCATTATGCTAGTCAAGTGAGTTTTACTTATGTGATCTCCGGAGACTCCTTGTCCCACGTGTGTAAAGGTGACAGTGTGTGCACCGTGTGGGTCTCTTAGGCTATATTTCACGAATACTTATTCACCGTTATGAATGGCATAGTGAAGTGCTTATTTATATCTCTTTATGATTGCAATGTGTTTTGTATCACAATTTATCTATGTGCTACTCTAGCAATGTTATTAAAGTAGTTTTATTCCTCCCGCACGGTGTAATGGTGACGAGTGTGTGCATCCGTGTTAGTACTTGGCGTATGCTATGATTATGATCTCTTGTAGATTATGAAGTTAACTATTGCTATGATGGTATTGATGTGATCTATTCCTCCTACATAGTGTGAAGGTGACAGGGTGCATACTATGTTAGTACTTGGTTTAGTCGAATTGATCTTTCATGCACTCTAAGGTTATTTAAATATGAACATTGAATTGTGGAGCTTGTTAACTCCGGCATTGAGGGTTCGTGTAATCCTACGCAATGTGTTCATCATCCAACAAGAGTGTAGAGTATGCATTTATCTATTCTGTTATGTGATCAATGTTGAGAGTGTCCACTAGTGAAAGTGTAATCCCTAGGCCTTGTTCCTAAATACTGCTATCGCTGCTTGTTTACTGTTTTACTGCGTTACTACTGCTGCGTTACTACTGCTCATACTTATTTATATATACCACTTGTATTTCACTATCTCTTCGCCGAACTAGTGCACCTATTAGGTGTGTTGGGGACACAAGAGACTTCTTGCTTTGTGGTTGCAGGGTTGCATGAGAGGGATATCTTTGACCTCTTCCTCCCCGAGTTCGATAAACCTTGGGTGATCCACTTAAGGGAAAACTTGCTACTGTTCTACAAACCTCCGCTCTTGGAGGCCCAACACCTGTCTACGGGAAAAGGAGGGGCGTAGACATCAAGCTATTTTCTCGGCGCCGTTGCCGGGAGGAAAGGTAAAAGGTACTCACACTCCGGATCTCGGCTACTAAGCTATTTTCGCCGTTGTAAGTACTCGAAGCTATTTCCTTTAGATCCTGCAATTGCATCTTTTTGTTTCTTGTTTACACTAGTTTGGCATAATGGACAAGAATGAGCTTCTTATTCTATTTCCTGATTTAAAACATGGATTGTTTGATGCGAAAATTAAAAAACCTATGAAATCTTATTTGCATGCTCGGTAGTAATATTAGTATGAACGCTTTGAACACCATTGTTGATAATGATATAGAAAGTTCTAAGCTTGGGGAAGCTGGTTTTCATGATCTTTTTAGTCCCCCAAGCATTGAGGAGAAAATTTTCTTTGATGATACTTTGCCTCCTATTTATGATGATTATAATGATAGTGGTCTTTTGGTGCCACCTACTATGGAGAGTAAATTTTGTTGTGATTATACTATGCCTCCTACACTTGATGAGAATAATAATGATAGCTACTTTGTTGAATTTGCTCCCACCATAACTAATAAAATTGATTATGCTTATGTGGAGAGTAATAATTTTATGCATGAGACTCATGATAAGAATGCTTTATGTGATAGTTATATTGTTGAGTTTGCTCATGATGCTACTGAAAGTTATTATGAGAGAGGAAAATATGGTTGTAGAAATTTTCATGTTACTAAAATGCCTCTCTATGTGCTGAAAATCTTGAAGCTGCACTTGTTTTATTTTTCTATGCTTATTGCATTATGCTTCATGAATTTGTTTATTTACAAGATTCCTTTTCATAGGAAGCATGTTAGACTTAAATGTGTTTTGAATTTGCCTCTTGATGCTCTCTTTTGCTTCAACTACTATTTCTTTCGAGTGCATCATTAAAACTGCTGAGCCCATCTTAATGGCTATAAAGAAAGAACTTCTTGGGAGATAACCCATGTGTTATTTTGCTACAGTACTTTGTTTTATATTTGTGTCTTGGAAGTTGTTTACTACTGTAGCAACCTCTCCTTATCTTAGTTTTGTGTTTTGTTGTGCCAAGTAAAGTCGTTGATAGCAAGGTTGATACTAGATTTGGATTACTGCGCAGAAACAGATTTCTTGCTGTCACGAATTTCGACCTGCCTCTCTGTAGGTAACTCAGAAAAATCTGCCAATTTACGTGCTTGATCCTCAGATATGTACGCAACTTTCATTCAATTTGGGCATTTTCATCTGAGCAAGTCTGGTGCCATTTTAAAATTCGTCTTTATGGACTGTTCTGTTTTGACAGATTCTGCCTTTTATTTCGCATTGCTTCTTTCGCTGTGTTGGGTGGATTTCTTTGTTCCATTACCTTCCAAGTAGCTTTGGGCAATGTCCAGAAGTGTTAAGAATGATTGTGTCACCTCTGAACATGTGAGTTTTTGATTATGCACTAACCCTCTAATGAGTTTGTTTCGAGTTTGGTGTGGAGGAAGTTTTCAAGGGTCAAGAGAGGAGGATGATATACTATGATCAAGAAGAGTGAAGAGTCTAAGCTTGGGGATGCCCCGGTGGTTCATCCCTGCATATTTCAAGAGGACTCAAGCATCTAAGCTTGGGGATGCCCAAGGCATCCCCTTCTTCATCGACAAATTATCAGGTTCCTTCTCTTGAAACTATATTTTTATTCAGTCACATCTTATGTACTTTACTTGGAGCGTCTGTTTGCTTTTGTTTTTGTTTTTGTTTGAATAAATGCTTGTGTG
This sequence comes from Lolium rigidum, assembly GCF_022539505.1. Lineage (NCBI taxonomy): Eukaryota > Viridiplantae > Streptophyta > Magnoliopsida > Poales > Poaceae > Lolium > Lolium rigidum. The sequence goes on from NC_061511.1 coordinate 62,222,395, forward strand.
GGAGAGAGACACGCTCCGCTGGTTCGTATGAACACATGTGTTCTTAGCTCATAATATTCATGGCGAAGTTTCCTCTTCGTTAAATTGTTATATGGTTGGAATTGGAAAATGCTACATGTAGTAATTGCTATAATGTCTTGGGTAATGTGATACTTGGCAATTGTTGTGCTCATGTTTGAGCTCTTGCATCATATACTTTGCACCCATTAATGAAGAAATACATAGAGCTTGCTAAAATTTGGTTTGCATAAGTGGTCTCTCTAAGATCTAGATAATTTCTAGTATTGAGTTTGAACAACAAGGAAGACGGTGTAGAGTCTTATAATGTTTTCAATATGTCTTTTATGTGAGTTTTGCTGCACCGTTCATCCTTGTGTTTGTTTCAAATAACCTTGCTAGCCTAAACCTTGTATCGAGAGGGAATACTTCTCATGCATCCAAAATCCTTGAGCCAACCACTATGCCATTTGTGTCCACCATACCTACCTACTACATGGTATTTCTCCGCCATTCCAAAGTAAATTGCTTGAGTGCTACCTTTAAAATTCCATCATTCGCCTTTACAATATATAGCTCATGGGACAAATAGCTTAAAAACTATTGTGGTATTGAATATGTACTTATGCACTTTATCTCTTATTAAGTTGCTTGTTGTGCGATAACCATGTTTCGGGGACGCCATCAACTATTCTTTGTTGAATATCATGTGAGTTGCTATGCATGTCCGTCTTGTCTGAAGTAAGAGAGATCTACCACCTTAATGGTTGGAGCATGCATATTGTTAGAGAAGAACATTGGGCCGCTAACTAAAGACATGATTCATGGTGGAAGTTTCAGTTTTGGACATATATCCTCAATCTCATATGAGAATAATAATTGTTGCTACATGCTTATGCATTAAAGAGGAGTCCATTATCTGTTGTCCATGTTGTCCCGGTATGGATGTCTAAGTTGAGAATAATCAAAAGCGAGAAATCCAAAATGCGAGCTTTCTCCTTAGACCTTTGTACAGGCGGCATGGAGGTACCCCATTGTGACACTTGGTTAAAACATGTGTATTGCGATGATCCGGTAGTCCAAGCTAATTAGGACAAGGTGCGGGCACTATTAGTATACTATGCATGAGGCTTGCAACTTGTAAGATATAATTTACATAACTCATATGCTTTATTACTACCGTTGACAAAATTGTTTCATGTTTTCAAAATAAAAGCTCTAGCACAAATATAGCAATCGATGCTTTCCTCTTTGAAGGACCTTTCTTTTTACTTTTATGTTGAGTCAGTTCACCTATTTCTCTCCACCTCAAGAAGCAAACACTTGTGTGAACTTTGCATTGATTCTTACATATTTGCATATTGCATTTGTTATATTGCTTTGCATTGACAATTATCCATGAGATATACATGTTATAAGTTGAAAGCAACCGCTGAAACTTCATCTTCCTTTGTGTTGCTTCAATGCCTCTACTTTGAATTATTGCTTTATGAGTTAACTCTTATGCAAGACTTATTGATGCTTGTTTTGAAGTACTATTCATGAAAAGTCTTTGCTTTATGATTCACTTGTTTACTCATGTCATTACCATTGTTTTGATCGCTGCATTCATTACATATGTTTACAATATGATCAAGTTTATGATGGCATGTCACTCCAGAAATTATCTTTGTTATCGTTTACTTGCTCGGGACGAGCAGGAACTAAGCTTGGGGATGCTGATACGTCTCCGACGTATCGATAATTTCTTATGTTCCATGCCACATTATTGATGATATCTACATGTTTTATGCACACTTTATGTCATATTCGTGCATTTTCTCGGAACTAACCTATTAACAAGATGCCGAAGTGCCAGCTCTCGTTTTCTGCTGTTTTTGGTTTCAGAAATCCTAGTAACGAAATATTCTCGGAATTGGACGAAATCAAGACCCGGGTTCCTATTTTTCCACGAAGCTTCCGAACACCCGGAAGGACCAGAGGGGGCCACAGGCCCACCAGACCATAGGCCGGCGCGGCCTGGGTGTGGCCCGCGCCGCCCTATGGTGTCGCCGCCTCTTCGACCCTCTGACGCCGCCTCTTCGCCTATAAGAAGCCCCTCGACCTAAAACCACGATACGGAAAAACCACGGTACGAGAAACCTTCCAGAGCCGCCGCCATCGCGAAGCCAAGATCTGGGGGACAGGAGTCTCTGTTCCGGCACGCCGCCGGGACGGGGAAGTGCCCCGGAAGGCTTCTCCATCAACACCACCGCCATCTTCATCAACGCTGCTGTCTCCCATGAGGAGGGAGTAGTTCTCCATCGAGGCTCGGGGCTGTACCGGTAGCTATGTGGTTCATCTCTCTCCTATGTACTTCAATACAATAATCTCATGAGCTGCCTTACATGATTGAGATTCATATGATGATGCTTGTAATCTAGATGTCATTATGCTAGTCAAGTGAGTTTTACTTATGTGATCTCCGGAGACTCCTTGTCCCACGTGTGTAAAGGTGACAGTGTGTGCACCGTGTGGGTCTCTTAGGCTATATTTCATAGAATACTTATTCACTATTATGAATGGCATAGTGAAGTGCTTATTTATATCTCTTTATGATTGCAATGTGTTTTGTATCACAATTTATCTATGTGCTACTCTAGCAATGTTATTAAAGTAGTTTTATTCCTCCTGCACGGTGTAATGGTGACAGTGTGTGCATCCGTGTTAGTACTTGGCGTATGCTATGATTATGATCTCTTGTAGATTATGAAGTTAACTATTGCTATGATGGTATTGATGTGATCTATTCCTCCTACATAGTGTGAAGGTGACGAGTGTGCATACTATGTTAGTACTTGGTTTAGTCGAATTGATCTTTCATGCACTCTAAGGTTATTTAAATATGAACATTGAATTGTGGAGCTTGTTAACTCCGGCATTGAGGGTTCGTGTAATCCTACGCAATGTGTTCATCATCCAACAAGAGTGTAGAGTATGCATTTATCTATTCTGTTATGTGATCAATGTTGAGAGTGTCCACTAGTGAAAGTGTAATCCCTAGGCCTTGTTCCTAAATACTGCTATCGCTGCTTGTTTACTGTTTTACTGCGTTACTACTGCTGCGTTACTACTCCTCATACTTATTTATACCACCTGTATTTCACTATCTCTTCGCCGAACTAGTGCACCTATTAGGTGTGTTGGGGACACAAGAGACTTCTTGCTTTGTGGTTGCAGGGTTGCATGAGAGGGATATCTTTGACCTCTTCCTCCCTGAGTTCGATAAACCTTGGGTGATCCACTTAAGGGAAAACTTGCTACTGTTCTACAAACCTCTGCTCTTGGAGGCCCAACACTGTCTACAGGAAAAGGAGGGGGCGTAGACATCAGGGACATGCCTATCATGCCATCGAGGGCAACTTTTGCTATGACTTACTACGGATCCACACCGGTAAGTTCTTTGACAAACCCGTAGTTACCACTTTCCTTTGCCTCGCAAGTTGATAACATGCAGGGAACATGTAGGGAACGGGATGCTCCGGGAACCAGGCCTCGCAGGGTGGGCGCGAGGTCACACCGGTTCATGGAGGTGCCTCTCCGTCTCCTGGGCGTACTCCCAGTGCCTCTCCGTCGACTTCTCCTGGGCGTACTCCCAGTGCCTCTCCGTTGACTATTCCTGGGCATACTCCCGGTACCTCTCCGTCGACTTCTCCTGGGCATACTCCCGGTGACTCTCCAGCTGGTTCTTCTTCCGCTTCTACTGGAGCGCAACCTCGGCACCGGGCTTCTCGTTTCGCCAACGATGAGGGCGGACACACCCCGCCCGGGTCCTTCCTTCGCTAGTCGGCACCGGGCTTCTAGCTTGCTACCTACTACTATGTATTTGGATGACATGGCACTCTCCGCTCTCCTCTTGTATGCTACTATGTGCACCATGTATGCTACTATGTGAATTATATGCTATTTTGGTGAATTATGATGAATTTGGTCGATTTTGGATGAATTTGGATGAATTGGACTTGCTGAATTGAATTGCAATTGAATTGGAACAAAATTGTGGATGAAACAGCAAAAAAAATGGCAGGCCTACGCCGAGGGCAATGCCGTCGGCATAGGCCCTGGCATAGACCATATGGTCAGGTCTATGCCGAGGGGGTTGCCCTCGGCGTAGACCGCCGCACCAGGTCGCGCCACGTGGCTCGTTCATCGCCAGGAAAGCTGGCCTTATGCCGAGGGGGTTGCCCTCGGCGTATACCCCCAGCTGGCTACACCAGGTCGCGCCACGTCGCCTCGTTCGTCGCCAGGTCGCTGCCCTACGCCGAGGATAGGCCGTCGGTGTCTGCCGATGCGCCGTTAACGGCGACGACGCGCCGCCAGGAGACGCCGAGGGCAGCAACGCCGAGGGGCTCACCTGGCCGTCGGTGTAGGCCGCGTACGCCGAGGGCCAGCCGTACGCCGACGGCGAAGCTTCCTACACCGAGGGGCCTGGACGCTGAGGGACTACGCCGAGGGCTGCCGTCGGCGTAGCCTACGCCGAGGGCCAGGTGCGGCTACGCCGAGGGCAGCTGGCCATCGGCACTTTGTTCGATTCCTGTAGTGCGTTCTCCTGGCAGACAACATATTTTTATATCACGGCTTCATTAATTAAAATATTCAAGCATTACACCCTGCCTCTGCATATCTAAGATGCACATAACTGTTCGAGTATCAAGTCTGAACAAATAAAATATAAAAGATCGATAGAAAGATCCAAACTAGACTATGCTTCGTTGGCTTCAATCCGCCTAATATGCAGCTATCCATGTTGGGAAATAAACACCTTGTCCGTGTTCTCCAATCGTGTAGACACCTCCATAAAGAGGTCTCGGTCCTCCAAGCGCTAGAGTGGCGACCATGAACGGAGCAAAGCCGTACATCGGTAAATGACCTGCATGAGAGAAGAATTCTTGTCATTGAAAACTTTGTCATTTCTACATAGCCATATCGTCCATACCACTGCAATCGCGCCCAATTGCCAAATATATTTGCAACGCTACGGGGTGGGTATATGGTAGAACCCATCTGAATGATTGACTATATAGATCTAGCAAACCTACATTTGAAAAAAGATGTTTTATTGTCTCCCCTTGATGACAGAAAACACATTTCTTACAACCGTGCCAGTTGCGTTTAACAAGGTTATCTTTGGTTAAAAGCACACCACGACGAAGGTACCACGCAAAAACTTTCATTTTCAGTGGTATCTTCATCTTCTAAATGTATTTATTATTGATAATTGGTTGACTAGGAATGGTAAGCTCCCTATAGAATGAATTGACCGAGAAAACACCGTCCTTGGTGAGGCTCCATCGAAATTCATCAGTTCCCTGAGATAATTGTATTGAAGCTAACCTCTGTAGCAATTCATTCCAGCTAGTCAGTCGGGGGCCAATTAGATCACGCCTGAACGTCGTGGAGGGAGGAGAAGTTTCCATAACCTTTTGCAAAGTGTCTCCCTTATAACGAACAATATTGTACAAAGCTGGATATTGTTCCCGAAGAGTAGTTGTTTCCAACCATCTATCTTCCCATAACCTAATCTCCGCCCCATTCCTTATGGAGAACGAATCAAAAGGGAAAATGTTTCTTAGCTGCCATTATGCCAGCCCAAAAATGAGAGTCTCAGTGTTTCCAAAATACCTGAGATAACGCTTTTGAGCCCACATACTTTTTCCTTAAAAATTGGTGCCATATACCATCCTCAGTTCATAACCTAGCCAACAATTTTCCTAGCAAAGCTCTGTTCTTAACTTCAAGATCATGAACACCAAGTCCACCTTGATCTTTTAAACGGCATACAACACTCCATCTAGTTAATCGATATTTCTTTTTCTCACTATCCCCTTGCCAAAAGAATCTTGAGTATAGATAATCTAATCTGTTCAAGATTCCTTTGGGTAGATGGAAGAAAGAAATCATATACAGTACCATATTCGTGAGTACTGCATTTATGAGAACTAATCTCCCCCGAAGGGACAGCAGTTTACCTTTCTAACTACTTAACCGCTTTTGAAGTCTTTCCTCACCAGTTTCCACTCCGTCAACGGCAGTCTCCGAAAAATAAATCGGAATACCTAGATAGTTGATCAGAAAGGAGCCAAGACCACATCCGAACAAATCGGCGGTTGGCATCGCCATTAGCCTCACTGAAAAAGAACAGTTCACTTTTATGGAAATTAATTTTAAGACCAGACAATGGCTCGAAAGTCGTAGGAATTAATTTCAGGATTTCGAGCTTTTTCCAAGTCATGTTCCATAAAAAGAATTGTGTCATCGGCATACTGAAGGATAGATAATCTCCCATCCACAAGATGAGGTACTACCCCTTCAATCTGACCATTAACCTTGGCATGCTCAATTATAATAGCAAGCATTATCCGCTACAATATTAAATAACATCGAAGAAAGGAGATCCCCTTGCCTCAAACCTTTTTTCGTCTCTGACCAATATCATTATTGACCTTATTGGCAGACAACATGCCAGCCGCCTTTGTGCATTTCATTTATATTAGTCCTAGCAATACCTTGAGCTGGGGCGGACTTTCCTCTTTTTCTGAATTAGCCTAAACCTGGTAAATTGGTTAATTTTCCTTTAATGAGATCTACAAGAAAATTAGAAGACTAACAATCGAGTTCTAGATAAGCAGATTGCACACAAGAGAGAGGCAAAATTGCTCTGATGAGCAATAAGTTAACTGAAAGACATTTGAAATATTTTAGTAAGATGGGAAATATTTACACATGTAAGTTTTGTGTGTTCATATATATATCTTTTCATGTGGTGGTAGATTTTATCGATTTTTTTTATGTGCTTGGAGGGATACAAAATTCCTATGCCAGAAAACTCATGTTTAGTCTGTTCGGAATTGTTCAACATTTCAAATTTACTTTTGCCAGCTTTCAGGAAGGTTTACTTTCAGATTTCCATACTGCCTTGGTGCTTCGAAAAGATAAACAAGAGTAGCTCAAAAAGAAAGAAGAAGGGACTTGATTCCTGCAACATTTCACGCGGTTCCACCAAAAACCATAGTGGAGAAGAGCGTGAGGTCCGGGTCCGGCCGGTCACCACTCTCACGTCTCCATCGCCTTGGTCTCTCTTGATGCGTCCTTCAAGTCTTCAACTAAGCATGGCAACGTAACGTGGGCACGGCCCCATGCACGCCACTCCATTCTTGTGTAGGAGCGGATGCATGCCATGATCTCTGAGGACGGAGATATCTACTAGCCCTAGCGTGCTTCTGCAAATCGTTGAATGCTAGCCGACAAACCAAAGGTGATGCACATAAATTTGAGCCGAGAACGGAAGTTTTACCACCCTAGTCTCTGCGACAACTCTAAAGATGAGAGCCTGTAGATTCAAAAAAAATCATTTATCACTTCATAAAAATCTGGAAACCACTATTCAGATTATAACATATCGACTTATGATCACTCAGTGTGGAAGATCACAACACAAGAAGGGCACTACATTTACATGCTAATTAATTCTGATAAAGCTGTCTGCTGCTGTCCGAAGATTGTGCAGAATTTACGAATTACAATCCCGTGAAAATGATCGATCAATCATGGAAAGCGAAAGAGAGCTGCTATCATCTATTGGATGAATTTCACAAGATGGTAATGTGATTGGTGGTGGAGCAACTCAAGAAGAATCAGTGGGAAGGAGTAACCGGTGGCTCCCTTCCAGTTCCAATCACACCAGGCCATAACGTGCATCCAAAAGGCCTCCGTTGCGGCACACGACCTTTATTAAGTCCCAACTTCCCCATGCCCTAGCTCGCTCCACCTTCTTTCCCTTAGTTCCTCCGGCACAAACCAGCGCGTGCTAGCTAGGTTAGCTCAATGGCAATGGAGCGGCTTTGCCATATCTTCCTTTTCCTCCTCCTCGTCCTCCTTGGTGTCTCCGTCTATGGCGCTGCCGCGGTCATGGTGCTCTCCGTCGCCAGATTCGGCCATCTGTTCTACCGCGATCCTTCCCTTGCCTCTTTCTTCTCACTCGACTTCCTCCTCCTCCTCCTGCGTGCCTTCAACACCCAGATCTCCAGCACCATGTTCGTGAGATCATTCGCCACACTTGACGACGACATAGGCCTCTTCCTCTTCAGCTCCACGACCATCTTGGCGGGCCTGCGCAAGCGTGCCGCGTCCCTGCCCACCATCTTCAAGGCGCTCGCCATCGTCACTGCCTACGTCGGGGTCTTCTGGCCCGCCTTCCGGCTGCTGCTAGATGTTCCGGCCCAGTTCGACCTCACGCTGATGCTGCTGGGCGGCGTCCCGTACTTCGCCGGGACGGTGGGGATCGCCGTCGTCTGCCAGTGCCGCCTGGCCGGCCCGGTGCCCGACATCGAGGATGCCAGCGACAGCCCCTGCTGTGCCCTGCGCAGGGGTCTCGTGCTTGTCGGCGCCGGCGAGTTCTGCGCCGCCGCCGCCAAGTTCGCTCTGCTCTACGGCGTCTTCGTTGCCGTGGCCGTGCTCACGGCCTTCCCGTCGCAGGGGCTGGCCGCGGGGACGGCCATCAACGCGGTGCTGTGCACGGTGGTGGTGGTTGCTCTGCTGCTCCAGCCCCTGATGTACCTGGCTGCTGCGATAACTGCCGCCAATCCTACCAAGTGCGCTTCCAGCCTGCCTCTCTAGCTTCTTCATCCACGGCGGCAATGGAGTGGAGGTGGAGTCAACTGCATCTTGAGGCCTCGCTAGCTTCTTCAGCTACTACTATCAGCATAGTACAGTACTAAACTACTAGGGTAATTATTTCTGCTTTCTAGTAGTTCCTGGCTAGCTTAAGACAAGATCGCGTGGATATGTGTCAGAATAATGTTGTATGTTTGGATTGCTAGCTACCTGTGCAAATCTGCTTGTGAATTACCGTTCCTGCTTGGTTTGTGTACGTGTGTGCGTCATTGCAATTCCCCAGCTTATCAACTCATAATTAAATTATGAGCATTAGGAGGAGATGTATGACTACTGATGTACGTTGAGATTGTCGCAGCTATGCGCCATTGTTTTGTTTCCGAGTTCCTATATTTGCAAGTAAAAAACGACATATACCGGAATGATTGACATTGATCAGAAAAAAATTATGACGGATTGTCAGATAGATAACATCGTTTATCACCCGATGAGAGAACTGGTTGATCTCGTAACACAAAAAAAAAACGAATATGAACTAACGAGAAAACAAGAACAACCATCGATATAGTGATCATATCTTGACTCCAAGGGAGGTGGCGTTTTGGCTCATAGGAGCAAATACTTCCATTATATAAAATAATTAAAAATTAATTTTAAAAAATGTCAAAAAAATTGACATAAATTGTTTGGTATACATCGTGACATTCTATGTTAGTACACAAATTTTTATGGAAAAACGACATTTTGTGTGGTGTGTACAAAAAGATAAAAAAATATGTTGTACGTAGTCGTGTTACAACATCAAAATTTATCTTTTTTACAGGAGCCACATAAAAAAATTATTTTTTTGAAAATTTGTGTACCAACATAAAATGTCTAGATGTAAACGTAAAAATTTAGTTTAGAATTTTTTGACACTTGGAAATGTGGATTCACACAATGAGAGCAAATGCTCCTATGAGCCAAAGTGTATTTCCCGACTCCAAGCCCTAATTAACTTGTACGTAGTAGCTAGGAAGGTTCCTCCAAAATGTATATTGTCAAGTGTCAACAATATTTGAGTTATTGGCCAAATTGCAGGGTGAAGTTGTGTCCAATGTTAACAAATTCTAGTGTGAGGCAGAATTAACCCATTCGATCTGAAAAAAGCATCAGATGCCATGTCTAATTATGTTTTACAATGAGAACCAACCTGTGGTTGGATGGTTAGGAGGGCAGTGGCACCCCCAGCCCACCATAGTTCAAATCCCAGATTTGACACTTAGGTGTCTCATAAAGGCGGAATATTCTTCAGTGGGAGGCGACGTTCCCGTCGACAGCGAGGCGCTCTGTGGTGACTTCGTCAATCTCAAGACCCGCCGGATCAGTTCTTCAACGCAGTCTCTTGGAGGTGCTCATAGGGGTAGGGTGTGCGTGTGTGCGTTCATAGGGGTGAGTGTGTGCGCGTATGTATGAGCGTCTTTGATTGTACTGTGTTTCGCAAAAAAAAAAATTATGTTTTACAATTTAACCCCTTCTACATTAATCAAAAGAAGCAAACCGACCTCCCGATATAAATTGAAAATTCAAAAACAACTCCAGCCTCCCTAGTGAGGCCGATCGCTCGCTGCACCCATGTTCGCTCGCGTCCTGGCCGGATCCACGTAACTGCCTCCACCCTCTAACACTTATAACCGAGATTGGCCGCTGCCAAGCGCCTGTTGTGCTGCCTTTGAGCTACACATCACCACTCTTGTTGTGCCTCGATACAACACCGTCGCAATGTGTGACGGCACCGCTGCATGTCGTGCAACCACCACTGGTCGTCTCACGGCCCCATTGATCATGGATATCTGAGGACAAGCACCAATAAAAAATACATCAAAAAACTTGCTCCCATCGTTTACAAATAAGTGTACTCATATAGGTTTTATTCTAGATCAAACTTTACCAACTTTATCAAAATTTGTGGCAATATTTATGACATGAGATAACTATATTTCAAGATTCATCTGGTGATACTAATTTGATGTCACAAAAATTGTTAGTTTCCATTATGAAAATTGGTTATAGTTTTTTTCTTCTTTCGACAAAGTCTAAAACTACCTATTTGAGGGCGGGAGAGTATCATTCTGCTATACGAAAATCACTGCATTTCGTCACTGTACATTTACTCACGACGCGGCTACACAATCAAGACCCACGGATCGTCACACAATCAAGATACGACCTGTTTGCACATCAGATTTCCATTCCCGTCGCAGAAGCAGCCGGCAGTAGCACGCGGTGAGGCAGCTGACAGTACCACGCGGTGACGGACGCGCAGTCAGTTCTCTCGTGGAGCGCCACTCCATTCCGGTGCAACCGTGTGGGAAAGGCTCTGAAACGATAAGCTAGCCAGCTGAGGAAAACATGGCAAGGTAATGTGTGGAACGCCTGTTTCCGTCCCCTGCTCGGTGGTGAGGCACGCGTATAGTTTGTTCTTTTTTATAAATCACGAAATAAATTCAAAACGTGCTATTAAATACTTACACCAAAATTTCTGCAATACATATGACTGTTTGCTTTACCTGTTGCTCCTGCTACGCACCCTACTGCAATTTCAACAACTCCTAGATTGGACATTTCTTTTGAAAAAAAGTGATGCACAAAATCATATCTATACGAAATCTCAGGAAATGAAAAGTTAGATTATATAAAGACCAAACCAACGCTACAGAATATGCATACCACATCCGGCTTAAATACTTGTCGTATCTTCGATGAACCTAGATAAATTTTAGACTACATTTTATTAAATCCGCGACAAATATTTAGGGCGCGACGAACTAACATACTTGATTGAGATGATGGGTCGGCAAGAATGTTAGCAAATGAGGTGGTGGCGACTGCATCTTTGACGCGTACATTGATTATTGTGTAATTTTGCAGTGGCAATTTGCCAGTGTGGTGCCGAGAAAACTTGGCCTGAGATGTTTTTGTCGCTTTTGGGAGTGCTCATACATGTACATATACGTGCTAAGATCCACTTCTTTTAGCGGCTTAAAATATAGTGTTTGAGTAATTTTCAGTTAAATAGCAATTAACATAGTTCTCAAAATCAAGTGATGTCATTGAATTTCAGTTGCAGCGCATGTTGTAAGTCACCTTTACACGAATCAGTGAAGCAAATCTAATGATCCGAGTGATTCTTTTCAATTGCATCCTCATTTGCAACTGAAAAAAATCGAGTTGCAACCTAACTTGCAACTCATAAACACACAAATCATGATGCGTATCTAATAATGTATAAAACATGACCATGAGCTAAGTTAACTATATAAGACTTGATTGAGTACGGATAAATGAAATTTTATCCAACTGAGATCAAACCAACACTATCACAAAACGTCCACAGAAGTTTGGGACATCTGTCACACTTACCGGCTTAATGATACACACATGGCAGACTCAACAAATATTCGTACGAAGATGAGAACTGTAATATTTCAACTTAATGAGACACATAATATCAACCAGTAAAAATTGATGAAGCTACAACATTAGTCTACACACTATCTACGGGAACGTCCCTGACACTATAAAATATTTTGGCTTAATGATATACACAAGGCTAAGCCAGCACAGATTTACGTTTAATAAGATTCAATTTTTAGTATCTTTTAACATAACACAGAAATTCATGTGACCGGGTGTGTAGAACCATTAATCTCGAGTAACATCATGTAAGAACTATATATATAGTTTGGTTTACAGATTTAATATCTCAATTACATGGGTATTTCAACATATGGCATGCTAATACTTTTCCCATGAGTTTCAAAGTTGGATTTTTTTTTTCAAGATGGGAGCATGGCCCTAGCCTCTGCATCAATAGATGCACATGGCTGATTTATTTATAAAAAGTAAAAAGTATAGCAATATTTTAAGTTTACAGTCACAGATCAGACAAGGTCGATACATGAATCAACCAAAGAAAGGCTAGGCACATAAACAAGCTATCCATTGTTTATCCTATTAATATGCTGCCACCCAATAGCCTGAAAATAGAAGTCATGTGCAACCATCAGCAGCCGGTTTCATCTAGTAACCATATCCTCCCGCTGATCCTCCGGAAGGAGAAAGTCCCATAGTTGGATAAAGTGCGTAGCCCGGCGAATAACTTGCAAAAAAATTAGTTTCCTTCTGTTTGTTAAAAATAATATCATTTCGGCATCTCCAAATAGACCAACACAGAGATGAAACTCCAATACGAATTCTGGCTTTATGTTCCTTCCGCACCCCATTTAACCAGTTGCCAAACATATTAGTAATATTAGACGGGGGAGGTATGTTGTATGCAAAATAGACCATGCGCCATACTATTTTAGCAAAAGGACATGCAAGAAAACAAATGCTGAATGGTTTCATTAGAGTCACAAAAATAACACTTTTGACATCCATTCCACTTACGCTTAGCCAAATTGTCCTTAGTTAGAAGAACCTTGTTGTTTAGAAACAACATAAAAAATTTATTTTCAAGGGGATTTTCAGCTTCCATAGATATTTACGAAGAAACGTAATATGTCCATTCATGTCCCTAACCCTAACCAACACAGAGTTTCAAAGTTGCTAATATTAATGAAATCATTTTTATTGAACACTTTTAACCAAATACAGATGATTCCCTCACATTTGCATGGGCCGCTTTAATAAAGATAAATACCTGAAAGATTATGGTGTGGGTACTAGTGAGCTCCTACCGCGTGGGCGATGTGCAGGAGGTGCAAAGTAGGTCCTAATAATTGGGTCAACTCCTTTTCGGCTTAGCTAGGCCTTGCTTTCGATAGAATAGATGAATCCTAGTGCAATAGTTTGTCTTAACACCGGAAAAAAAAAACAATATAATGTCGATCTAGACAAGCACATTGGACATTGGAAAGAGGTGAAATGAGTCCCAGGATTATATTTGCCCGAGAAAATTACAAAAAAACCACCACACTTCAGGCAGATGTTTCAAATAACCACCATTTTACGAAAATGTTTCAAAAAACCCCCACTCTACAGGTAACACGTTACAAGAAGCACTGATTCACGTCTAAAGCTGGTTTAATCACGAAACTGACTGCTCGGACCCTTTGTCGGGTTGACATGGCATGTACATTTTGCAAAAAGAGCCATTGTATATTATAAATTTTAATTGTGTGGGTCTCGTGTCCTTCTTCCCATAGAAGGATGTGGGCAGAGATTGGGGAGGACCCCGATGTACTCATGCGGGCTGCGGCGGCGCCGGTGGCCTGTCGCCGGTTGAGGAGGAGAAGGGATGGCGCGGCCTCGCGTCCGTCGGGGAGGAAAGGGACGACACAATCTCGTGGCGAAGAAGGGTCGACGACGGTGAGCCCGCCTGGCCGCAGTTGCCGCAGCCTGCCCTACCTCCTCCACCGCCGACGTACCAACTTTCATGGCCGATGCCGGATTTTATCGACCTCGTCTGCGACGACGACCATTAGGCAGTACCTAGTTGTACCACCTTTTTATGTTTTTTATTAATGTAAATTATGATTTTATGAATAGAAAAAAAATTATGCGTCGTTTCGCTGGAGCCACCCCCGACGTAAATGGACGCGCGGATGATTTCGACCATTTCGACTGATGCAAACAGACGTGACGCGTACGTTTGGACGTCTAAAATGCGTCACCCTGTTGGAGATGGCCTAATGGAAAATCGACGCATGCGGGTATGCCTCAACGCGTTAAGGAGCGCATAAGGTCATGAGGCAGGTCATGAGGCATGAAGAAATGACAGGAGAGGAGGGCGAGTATTTCCATTCCTGTGCAAATTCTTTCGTGCGCATCCTCCGACTAGAGACCGGCCTAGCTTGTTCACTCCCATGTGATTAAAATGATGTGAACTCATCTCTGCCTGCTTTTGATTGTTGGCTCGTGGCCATGTGGCCCTGGCACCATTCCATTCCTCTGCAATAGGACATCTCCCTCGCTGCGCTAGCTGGCTGAGCAAAACATGTGAAACAAATAATTAACGTATGTTTGGTTGATTATTGCACCACTAGTGGAAAACAGGGCTTCCGTGGGAGTCTTTTGTCGCGGGCGCGCCTGCACCCGCGACAAATGGCCTGGCCACGTCGCCCCGAAACCATGTGGAGCGCGCGGAGGCTTTTGTCGCGGCCTTTTGTCGCGGGTCGTAATACGGCCCGCGACAAAAGGGGTAGGAGCGACGTGGCCACCTCTTTGTCGCGGGTCGTAATACGGCCCGCGACAAAATGTCCCCCCTATATATAGGAGCAGCCAGCCACCCCCCACCTCATTTTTTCCTTGGTGGTGAAGGTGGAGGTGTATGCTAGCTCATTTTTTCTACATGTGCACAAGAGGTGTTTGATGGAATGCTTGTGAGAGGGATGCCACTTGGTTTTATTTGATAAGATTTCTCCTCTTTTTGATCCAAAAAGGTTAGCAACTATTTTCTCGACTATATATATATATGCATAGTCCGTACAATACTAATTTTAGCAAGGTGATTGCATCTGATACATATATAATTGTACTTATGATGCAGATGAGTCATCCATGGATGTACGGTAACCGATGTGCTCCCGCTTTCGGAGAGGGCGTGAATTCTTTCCTCGCTTGTGGCCGAGGCCAACAAGTCGAAGCAAGGTTTTATGTGCTGTCCATGTCTAAAATGTAAGAACGAGAAGGATTACTCTTGCTCAAGAGATATTAAGAGCCACCTGCTTCGGTTTGGGTTCATGTCCAGTTATAATGTTTGGACCAAGCACGGAGAAGAAGGGGTTATGATGGAAGACGGCGATGAGGAAGAAGATAATGATGAGAAGTATCGATCTATGTTCTCTGAATGCTTTGATACCGCAATGGACGACAATGAAGAAGAAGGAGGTGAAGAACAGGCATTAGATGATCATGTTGATGATGATCTTCGTCGGGCCATTTCTGATGCAAGAAGAGACTGTGACACGGATAAGGAGAGGTTGCAGTTCGACAAGATGTTAGAGGACCACCACAAATTGTTGTACCCAGGTTGTGAAGATGGGCATAGAAAGCTGGGTAGCATATTGGAATTGCTGAAATGGAAGGCAGAGGTCGATGTGACCGACTCGGGATTTGAGAAATTGATGATAATATTAAAGAAGTCTGTTTCCAAGAAATAATGAATTGCCCGTCGGTACATATGAAGCAAAGAAGCTTGTCTGCCCTCTAGGATTAGATGTGCGGAAGATACATGCATGCATTAATGACCGTATCCTCTACCGCGGTGAGAAGTACGAGAATTTGAATAAATGCCCGATATGTGGTGCATTGCGGTATAAGATCAGAAAAGATGACCCTCGGTGATGTTGAGGGCGAGCCACCCAGGAAGAGGATTCCTGCGAAGGTAATGTGGTATGCTCCAATAATACCACGGTTGAAACGTTTGTTCAGAAACAAAGAGCATGCCAAGTTGTTGCGATGGCACATGGAAGAACGTAAGAAAGACGCGATGTTGAGGCACCCCGCTGATGGTCGGCAGTGGAGAAACATCGGGAGAGAGTTTCCGGATTTTGCAGGTGAGGCAAGGAACTTATACT
Organism: Lolium rigidum; assembly: GCF_022539505.1. Taxonomy (NCBI): domain Eukaryota; kingdom Viridiplantae; phylum Streptophyta; class Magnoliopsida; order Poales; family Poaceae; genus Lolium; species Lolium rigidum. Next base: position 62,238,606 of record NC_061511.1, read on the forward strand.
TTGGTCTAAGTACAGATGGCATGAATCCTTTTGGGGAGCAGAGCTGCAGTCACAGCACCTGGCCCGTGACTCTATGTATCTACAACCTTCCTCCTTGGTTGTGCATGAAGCGGAAGTTCATTATGATGCCAGTGCTTATCCAAGGCCCAAAGCAACCGGGCAACGACATTGATGTGTACCTAAGACCATTAGTCGATGAACTTTTGGAGTTGTGGGCCAAACCAGGTGTACGTGTGTGGGATGAGCACACGGAGCAAGAATTTGACCTACGAGCGTTGCTATTCGTAACCATCAATGATTGGCCTGCTCTCAGTAACATTTCAGGACAGACGAACAAAGGATACAATGCATGCACACACTGTTTAGATGAGACTGAAAGTAAATATTTGGGAAAAAGCAGAAAAGTTGTGTACCCGTTCAATCGTCGTTTCCTTCCGCGCAAGCATCCCTTAAGGAAAAAGGCAAGCATTTCGATGGCGAGGCAGACCGCCGTCCGAAGCCTGTCCCCCGTAGTGGTGCTGATATATTTGACATGGTCAAGGATTTAAATGTTATCTTTGGAAAGGGTCCAGGCAGTCGACCTGTTCCGAAAGACGATGACGGACACGCGCCCATGTGGAAGAAGAAATCTATTTTCTGGGAGCTAGAATATTGGAAAGTCCTGGAAGTCCGCTCCGCAATCGACGTGATGCACCTGACCAAGAATCTTTGTGTGAATATTCTAGGTTTTCTCGGGCGTGTATGGAAAGACAAAAGATACAACGAAGCACGGGAGGACCAGGAACTTCATAAAGGACGAAACGGCAATCATCCAGGGCAGTTTGTAGGGCCTCGCCAGCCTATGCTCTTACCAAACAAGAGAAGGAGATCTTTTTTGAAGCCCTATTCAAGTATCAAGGTTCCGTCTGGTTTCTCGTCGAATATAAAGGGGATAGTAAATATGAAGGAGAAAAAATTCCGAACCCGAAGTCCCATGACTGTCACGTGCTTATGACACAATTGCTTCCGATTGCATTGAGGGGACTTCTACCGGAAAATGTTCGACTAGCCATTGTGAAGATATGTGCATTCCTGAACGCAATTTCTCGAAGGTAATGGATCCGAAACTTTGTCGAGATTACAGGAAGATGTGGTCCAATGTCTTGTCGGCTTCGAGTTGTTGTTCCCACCATCCTTCTTCAATATTATGACGCACCTCCTCGTTCACCTAGTTGAAGAGATTAGAATTCTCGGTCCCGTATTTCTACACAATATGTTCCCCTTCGAGAGGTTCATGGGAGTCTTAAAGAAATATGTTCATAACCGAGCTAGGCCGGAAGGAAGTATCTCAAAGGGCTACGGAACTGAGGAGGTCATTGAGTTTTGTGTTGACTTTCTTCCTGACCTTAAGCCGATTGGTGTTCCTGAATCTCGGTATGAGGGGAGGCTGACCTGGAAAAGGCACACTAGGAAGGAAAACAACGGTGTGGAGGGACAAGATTTCTTTCAATCAAGCGCACTACACGCTTCTATACAATTCCAGCTTGGTGGCTCCGTACATCGAGAAACATAAGAATGTTTTACGAGAAATAAACCCGGGCCAGCCCGAGTCCTTGATTACACGTCAACACATGAATACCTTCGGCAGTTGGTTGCAAAGACATCTCATTAATGACCCATCTGCGGTGGAGCAGCTGTACTTGTTGGCCAGGTTACCATCTTCAAACATATGTACATTCCAAGGGTACGAGATAAATGGGAATACATTTTACACGATCGACCAAGATAAAAAGAGCACCAACCAAAACAGCGGTGTCCGCTTCGATGCAACAGACGAGAATGGGCAGACCACCACATATTATGGATACATAGAGGAGATATGGGAACTTGACTATGGTCCCACTTTTAAGGTCCCTTTGTTTCGGTGCAAATGGGTGAAGCTCAGCGCTATACATATTGACGATAAGTACGGTATGATAACAGTGGATCCCAACAATCTTGCGTACTGGACGAGCCATTTGTCCTAGCCAGCGAGGTGGCTCAAGTTTTCTACGTGAAGGACATGTCTAGCAAATCAAGAAAAAGAAATCAACAAAAGAATACATCAATCGAGGAGCCAAAGCGCCACATAGTTCTTTCGGGGAAAAGAAACATCGTGGGAGTGGATGACAAGACAGACATGTCGAAGATTATAATAAGTTTAAAGAAATTCCGCCCTTCACGGTGAAAATTGACCCAAGCATCTTGCTAAATGATGAAGATTCTCCATGGCTACGGCGTAGAAGATCACAACACTAGATGGCGATGTAATAATGTATTCTTCATATATAGTTCCCAAGACAATCTCTACATTTATGTAATAATGAAGATTAAACCGTGCTTGGCTTGTTGATCTGCTTGGCAAGGCGTATCGATGCTCCTTTTATAGGCACGGCACCGCTTGTACTTTGTCTTATTCCTTCGACATGCCGTCGTGCGCTACATGCTTTATCTCATCGAGCAGTGCGTCCACCCACGCGTCCTTATCCTGCCGACACCTTTAGTCGCGGTTGCAGCCACCAACCGTGACAAAAGGTTACCGACACATCCTTATCCTCGCCGACAGCTTTAGTCGCGGTTGCAGCCACCAACCGTGACAAAAGGCCCTCCTAGATAAGCCTCCCCGCTCTTTTGTCGCGGTTTGAGCCTCCACCCGGGATGAAAGTTTCGCGCGCCACTTCGTTCCCGCCTATTTTCTTCCCGCATTCCCGCCATTTTTCCACTATATATATGTAGGCTTGGACTCTCATATCTGCAAACCTCATCACTATCTCCCATGGCTTCCATCGTATGTCTAACACCCCGGGAGGCGGAGGCGCTTTGCGCCACGAACTACCCCTGCCCGCCCGGCTACCGCGTATAGGACTAGGCACGACTATGATTGAATGGCTCCAACATTCGAATCTGGCCATGTATCTTATTTTTCAGTTGAGCTCTGTACTTTAATTTCAGTTCAATCGTAATAAATTTCGTGTCAACCACTTTATTGAACAAAAACAACCGACAACGACTTTATAAACTAAATTTAAACTAATAGAACCGACAACGACTTTATTGAAATTACAATAAAATAGATAAATTACTAGTCTAGTCTCTACTCGTCGTCGGAGGTTGTCTCCGTCCAAAGGTCATCCCACCGAGGGTCGTTTTCGGTCCAAGTTGTATTCGAGTTCTCGAGCTCGAAGGCGGCGACGGCCCGACGGTGGCGCCTGTTGGACCTGCGTTGTGCCCTAAGGTTAGCAAAGAACGCGTCGGGGGACCGCGCCCTCCACCGGCGCATCAACCGCTCGTCGCGCTCGGCGATGGCGATCCTGCGCCGCACCCGGCGATGCCGGCGACGGTCCTCGTCGGTGACGAGGCACGGCGGTGGCGCGAGGAACTCCGCCTCCTCTAGCGATTCAACATCCGGGAAGTTGATGTCGTGCCCTGGCCGCCGAAAGCGCCACGCCGCCGCGTCGTAAGCGCGCGCCGCCTCTTCCGCCGTGTTGTACGTGCCGAGGGTGAGGCGGAAGCCACCGGCGCGTATCTCGGCGGTGAACCTACCGCTCGGATGCACTCGAACGCCACGGAAACCGGACGCCCTCGACGACATGGAGGCATCCCGGAGATGAATGAGCGGAGGCGGTGGCGACGTGTGGTTGCGCCCGCACTCGTCGCTCTATATAGTGCACGCGGGGCATGGCACGTGTCGGCGGTGGCTACACGTGGCACGGGGACGCGACACGAGTGGCACGGGACGCGACACGAGTGGCACGGGACGCGACACGCCGCACGCCGGCGTCGGCGGGGTGAGGCACGTGGAAGAGGTGGCGACACGTGGCACGGGGACGCGACACGAGTGGCACGGGACGCGACACGAGTGGCACGGGACGCGACACGCCGCACGCCGGCGTCGGCGGGGTGAGGCACGTGTCAGCGGTGGCTACACGTCGCACGCCGGCGTCGGCGGGGCGAGGCACGTGTCAGCGGTGGCTACACGTCGCACGCCGGCGTCGGCGGGGCGAGGCACGTGGAAGAGGTGGCGACACGTGTCACGGGGACGCGACACGAGTGGATATGATGCGTTTTATATGATGCGAGATGCAAATAGTTATATGGATGTCATATTCATGTTCATTGGATTTTTCTGATCAATTTTCATATATAAAACTTTTCTTTTTGAGTTACCATTTAAAAGTTATTGAAATAATAGTTTTTATTAAAAAAAAACAGAAAAACAAAAAACAGAAAAAAACAGAAACGGCTGTTTTAACTGCTGCAGGCCTGATCCGCGTCCAACGGCTCCAGGCCGTTGGATTCAAACGGCCGGAGCCGTTGGATGCGCTTCACGCGGATCGGCCGCCTCCCCCTCCCACCCCCTTTTGTCGCGGGTCGAGCCACGGCCCGCGATAAAAGACCCCCCCTTTTGTCGCGGGTGGGGGCTTGACCCGCGACAAAAGGGGGGTCTTTTGTCGCGGGTCAAGCCCCCACCCGCGACAAAAGGGGGGTAGGTATAAATACCTACCGCCGCGGGCGGAGCCCCCACCCGCGACTCCCGGAGGCCAGCACTTAGCAAATTTGCGCCGCCAGGCTGCCCGATTTCACCGCCGCCCGCCGTCGCCGCCGTCGCCGCCTCGAGCTCCTCCGGCGCCCTCTCCGCCCCGCCGCGCCCGTCCGAGCCGCCGCGCCCGTCCGCGCCGGCTCTCGTGCCGCGCGCGCCGCCGCCGTGACGCCTGCCGCGCGCCGTGCCGACCCCCGGCGCCGCCCCGCCGTGCCGACCCCCGGCGCCGCCCCCGCCGCCGCGCCCCCTCCGCGCAGGTAGACCTCCGTGCCAACCGCGCGCCGCCGTCAGCCGTCGCCCCGGCCCTTTTTTTTTTTGAGTTAATTATTAGTTAGTTAGTTTAAGTTTTTTATAAGTATTTTTTAGTTAGTTAGTTTAAGTTTTTTGTAATGATTTTGTATTTAGTTAGTTTAAGTTTTTTAAAGTATTTTTTAGTTAGTTAGTTTAAGTTTGTTGTATCTATTTAGTTTGTTGTATCTATTTAGTTAGTATTTTGTATTTAGTTAGTTTAAGTTTTTTAAAGTATTTTTTAGTTAGTTAGTTTAAGTTTGTTGTATCTATTTAGTTTGTTGTATCTATTTAGTTAGTATTTTGTATTTAGTTAGTTTAAGTTTTTTAAAGTATTTTTTAGTTAGTTAGTTTAAGTTTGTTGTATCTATTTAGTTTGTTGTATCTATTTAGTTAGTATTTTGTATTTAGTATATGTATGTACTTAATTAGTTAGTATATGTATTTTGTATAGTTAGTTTATAATTAGTATATGGATTTAGTTTGTGCTTTAGTATATGTATTTGGTATACGGACGACTCCTCCACCGACACCCTCTCTCGCAAACTAGCTAGCGTCGCCGACACCCTCTCTCTCGCAAACACGCGTCCACCGACACCCTCTCTCTCTCTCGCAAACACGCGTCGCCGACACCCTCTCTCTCTCGCAAACATGCGTCGCCGACACCCTCTCTCCCTCTCTCGCAAACACGCGTCGCCGACACCCTCTCCCTCTCGCAAACACGCGTCGCCGACACCATCTCCCTCTCGCAAACACGCGTCGCCGACACACTCTCCCTCTCTCTGGCAAACACGCGTCGCCGACACACTCTCCCTCTCGCAAACACGTGTCGCCGATTAGGGTTAGGGTTTGGTTTGTGTTTGATTAGGGTTAGGGTTTGGTTTGTGTTTGATTAGGGTTAGGGTTAGAACATGTACTTATCGATTTAATTCTTTTGCAGAAACAATGGATCCATACGAACGGGACTTGGAACAGGAAGACATGTTCGCGGAAATAATCCGCGATGGTACAGAAGCCGACCGAGAAGACCGCGACTCCGGTGATGGAGAAGCCCGCGGCTCCGGTCATGGAGAAGCCGGCGGCTCCGGTCATGGAGAAGCCGACGGCTCCGGTGACGGAGAAGCCGACGACGGCTCCGGTGACGGAGAAGCCGACGGCTCCGATCATGACGAGGTATTAATGGAATTCTATATGTACATATGTATTGAGGCATTAGTATAGAGGCATTAATGCAATTCTATATATATGTATTCTCTTAGGCCTCCGAAGATAAGATAGAGAAACGAGGCCCGGCAAAGAAGTTGACCAAGAAAGACCACTTCACAATTGAAGCTATATCACCGGAAGGCCAACCGGTGGTACCCGAGAATGTCGGAGTGAAGTTCAAAAATCAGTGCGGAGTTGTGGTTAGAGATCGTGTCCCGATCACTGTCAGAGAATGGAACAAGACGAAGAATGTGTCCGAAAATCAGGTTGCCGATAGGTACAAAGGCACACTTTTCAGAGAACTGATGGCACATTTCACTTTGCCAGATTTGGGATCGGAGTCTGAGAATGCTAAGCAGCGAGAGCTAGTGAAGAAATGGGCTCTTAAGAAGATGGGGGAACTTTTCCGGGCGTATAAGAACCGGTTATGGAAAAATTATAAGAAAGACAAGAAGCCTCCATTATTCGAGAACTACCTAGCGAAGCGAGGAGCATAACCGGGAAGAATTTGTGAGGTACAAAGAATCGGAGGAGGCTGTGAACCTGTCAGCGAAAAACAAGAAGAATGCAAGCGAGAAGAAGTATCACCATCATACGGGGCGAGGGGGCTACGGAAGAGCCATGCCTAAGTGGGATGCACAAGAGGCTGAGATGGAGCTGAACGGGATCACTCCAGAACCCACGCGAGAAGGATGGGACACAAGGGCTCGAAATTGGTTCCTCGCGCATGGCTGTGAGTATGACATGAAGACAGGGAACATTGTTGAAAGTGACACCAGGGTTAGGGTACCCAGGCAAAAATGGATTGAAGTGACGACAGATATAAAGGCGGGAAAACTAAAGTTTGCTCCCGATAGAGAGAAAGACTTGTTGACGCTTGTCCTCGGTAATCCTGAGAAGGGAGGACGAACAAGAGGCTTCGGCCCTAGTGTTCCGTGGTCGCTTGGGTTTCCGGCCGACGCGGAGACTTATAGAAGCCGAGCGAGAGCTAAACAACGCCAGCTGGAGGTGCGGAATGACCAGATGGCCGAGTTCCAACGCCGACTTGACCAGCAGCAGCGGGAGCTTCAGCAGCAGCAGCGGGAGATAAATGAACTAAAAGGACAGCGCCGCGGATAATACCGCCGAAATATCTCAGCGACGAGACAGCAGCGTGGCCGACTCGGAGGCCCCTCCTACACGGATGATGATAGATGCCGGTCCTGGCGACCCCTTGGATGGAATCAAGGAGCAAACACCTTGTGATCTCCATGAGGTGTTCAGGAAGGTTTCTGTTAAGGTGGCGGTCGGCTATGTCTTACCGGCATTTGGACCTGAAGGTGAGCCGGCAACATGGCATGGCAATCCGATTCCAGCTGGCTATGCTCGTGTCGGGGTGGATTCGGTTGTCCCGTCGTGGGGGACATTGGAGCTCGATATCCCCGGAGGTGATGGGGGGCTTACACTCGCAGAGGTGCTGGGAGAAGTCATTCTCTCGGGAAAAGAAGAATATCAGGCTGCCAGGCTGGGTAGCCCCTAGTACCAGTCGTCCGAGCAGGTCACCATCACCTCCTCCAGATGATCGCATGCCACCATCACCTCCTCCTACTGATCACATGTCGCCACCATCACCCCATGGGTACGACGTCGACCACGACATCGGTAGTCCATCTCCATCTCCAGCGCCGCCGCCTCCGCCCAAAAAGACTCGGAATGCACCCAGCTCGGAAGCGTTTCAAGAGTCCCGTCCGCAAGAGGTCTCCCCTCCCAAAAGTACCAAAGGTTCCTCCCCCCGTCCTTGGGATCTTACCGTCGAGGAAAATGCGGCCGCTGTTGCGAAACACAACTATGATCATTTCCATAAGCCAAAACCTCCAGCCGCTCGAGCCATACACCGAGAAGCAAATAGCATATGCTACTAGTTTTCTCGAACACACCATCGCAGTATGACTTACACGAGAAGAAGGATGACTATACACGCCCTCTTGCGAAGGTAATTGACCAAAAGAAGGTCTGAAAAGGCTAAGGAGAAGGACATTGCCGGCACGAGCAAATCATCGGCTAGCGTAAGTGCAGCTGAGAATAAGTCAACTTCAACAAGTGCACCCCTCAAGGCCAAGCCAACGACAAAAGGCAAAAGAGAAAGGAAGTTCCCCTCCTCGGTGCTCAGCCCAAACAATCGATCCCAGCACTCAAAGTGTTTAATGTTCCCAAGTTGTACCAGCAACAGGGTGGTTTCGATATGGAAGAAGCTGCAAAGCTAGCGGCTGCATGTGACGTTACCGTGGAGGAATTGATGTCTGCAGCAGATGCTGCAGTACCCACTGCTGATATAGCTCCTAAATTTGTCTACGGGGCCGACTTGGTCAGCACTGGAGCAGACTGCTTAAACTGCCAACACATATGCGGAATTTGCATCGGTGGTACCTTGATGCATGCAAGGAGAACATAAGGTTCATCGTGGCGAGTATACCATGGGAATATTACTACCGAAAGGAGGAGATCCATATTGAGATGAATGAACTCCGGCAGTTATTCAATCTAGATGCCCTCGACAAATCTCTCATGAGTTGCTATTGCTTGTAAGTTGTTAACTACATATAAGTTCATTTTCATTCAGTTCATGTTCGTTTTCATTGCATATATATACTCATTATATCTTATGTGTTCTCTTATGCAGACTGAAGATCAGTGAATGCAAAAGTAATAATATTATCAATATTGGGTTTATTGACCCAGATAAAGTACATGTTCAAACGGTAAAGTTTAGTGCCCACGAAACGGGGGGAAACCTACTAAGGTTTTTGGGGGAGCAATATTTCTGTGATTCAATATTGTTTCCTTACAACTACGAGTGAGAGTCTTAATGATCTTTATGCACATTCAATTTTTCTTACTCGATGTTAAGTGTAATTCCTGACGTATATGCATAACATGTGCAGCTTCCACTGGATTCTACTAGACATTCAACTCTGATAAGGGAATAGTTGAGGTAAAAGACCCACCGAGTAGAGGCGTGGACGGGTTTCGGGACTTGCGAAGTTGCTCCAAGTGTAATTTCCTTCATCGCCGCGCTTTATCATTTGTGAGATATCAATTAATTATCCACTCATTCAATCATTCTTTTGCACTGGCAGGGCTTGGACCGCTTTCAAGAGACATCGTAAGAACGAAACCCGGGCAGAGAAGCTAACATTTACTCCCGTACCGTGCCCCCAGCGAGCCACAAGGGACGAATCTATGTGGATACTACGTTTGCGAGTCCATTCGCATGTTAACCACCGAGAAGCAGAACAATAATAAATTCAACGTAAGCAATAACATTCACAACTTTATTTATTATCATCAATATTTCGTTATCAAGACTGATATAGTCATACTCATCTCATTTTCGTATATAGGTCGACTTCATGCGGGACAGACTCCAACCAAAGGAACACGCACTAGGAATCGCGGAGGAACTGGCGGGACTTTTGATTAAAGATGTACTAAACAACAAAGGCTTGTTTAGTCCAAATAGATGCTCTACCTCCAAATAGACGGTCGTTACTACCGCTTGTCGATCGTGAGCTAAATGTATATATATATGTAAGGGCTACATGTAAAGAGGAATCGACTTTTGCTTCCAACATTTGTTTGATCGATCTATATATATATATATTGAATGAACGTGTACAATTTCTAGTAGCGTACAAATATATGCAACTTTTATTTTCGAACGAAAAAAATGATATAACAGGCGGTCGGTGGCGGGGGGAGGGGTGCTGCACCCCTCAAACCCTAAAGCAGCAGCGTTGTGCGTGCGCCACGTATAGGGCCTTTTGTCGCGGGTGGTAATACCGCCCGCGACAAAGGGCCTGTGCCCTGCGCGCCAGGCGGCTGCCACGTGGTGGACCTTATGTCGCGGGTCGTAAGTGACCCGGGATAAAAGGCCACCCTTTTATCGCGCCTTGCTTGTCGCGGCTGGCCGCCCGCGACAAAAGGCCCTAACCACCCGGATCAAAAGGCCTGTTTTCCACTAGTGCACATACATCGCGACTGCGAAAAAAAGTCATGCATGCACACAAATTCCTTATCTTTACAAGCTTCGGCCATCTCATTGTTTCTAGACATCTTTAAACTTAATCTTTGTCTTAATTCTCACACGGCTGCACCCTACTTCACCCAAGAGACAAACATATAACCAAATAATTGAGACGATAGGGGTCCAAATACTTGTGCACCTTGCTACAGGTATAAAAGTTTTACGAGATGATTCTGTTATTCCCACACACGACATTTTTAAAGCAACGATCTGAATTTATGGAACATAATAATATAAGTAAACATATCACACAGACAAAAGGACTAACTTGAAAACCACGAACTCCTATCAGAACCAAAAGTTATATAGTTAGTAACTATATTATTATTTGATTTACACCTCAACACTCTTCCAAATATCCCACAAAGAAATAACAAAGACCAAATATATATGCAATGCAGGTGGCACTAAACTAATTTATTTGCAATACACTCATCCCTTGCAATAAAGTTAGTTAATAAAAGATGTATCGTCAGAGCTTCAAGGTGCATAACATTTTGAACCCAAGGACCCAAGACCACAATAAACTCAACACACAACAAACATAGGCGTCACTGCAAAGAAAAGCATATGCATCAGAAAACATTCTTTTGTATATACAAAGTTTTTGACTTGTGGGACAAAAGTACGACTAGCTCAATGGGCCTAAATTGGATTGGGTGTGACAGACATGCTATCACATGATGTTATTACAGAAAGTCCTCTAATTGGGATCTTTTCCGACTTGGCTAAACCTGGTCTATTGGCTAATTTTCCTTTATAGATATACAAAAAGTTAAGAAGGCAAAACAATCGAGCTCTAGACGACCACATTGCACATTAGAGAGAGGCGAAATGGCACTGTGTGCTCTCGTGATGAGGAGTAGACTAACAAAATATATTTGAAATGTTTTAAAATAATGGGAAATATTTAAACATGTCAGTGTTGTATGTTCATGTCTTCCCATGTGTTGATGGATTATAATCGGTTATTTTATGTGCTTGGAAGAAAATAAAATTCCTATGCTCTACAAAAGAAAAATGTAAAATCAACAATTTATTCTCACACAAGCTGGAAAACTCGTGTTTAATAAGTTCGGAATTTACTTTTGCTAGCTTTCAAGTACACATTCAGGTTTTCATATTGGCTTTCTGCTTTAAAAAGATAAACAAGAGTAACTCTAAAAGAAAGAAGAAGAGACTTGATTCCTGCAACCTTTCACGTACGGTTCCACCAAAAACCATAGTGGAGAAGAGCGTGAGGTCCGGGTCCGGCCGGTCAACACCCTCACGTCTCCATGCCTTCATCTCTCTTCATGCATCCTCTAACTAAGCTTGGCAACGTAACGTGGGCGTGGCCCCATGCATGTCACTCCATTCTTGTGAAGGAGTGGATGCATGCCACGATCTGTGAGGACGGAGATATTCAGATATCTGCTGGCCCTAGCGTGCTGCTGCAAATCGTTGAATGCTAGTCGACAAACAAAAGTGTACGATAGTGATGAACATAAATTTGAGCCGAAAACGGAAGTTTTATCAACCTAGTCTGTGTGATAACTCTAAAGATGAGAGCATGTAGACTAAAAAAATCATTTTATCACTTCACAAAAATCTGGAAATCCACTATTCAGATTATAACATATCGACTTATGCTCACTGAGTGTGCAAGATAACACAAGAAGGCACTACATTTACCAGCTAATTCTGATCTGAAATCGTACATAGGAAAAGAACTTACCTCCGGGAAGTTCATGTGGTGGCGCGGTCGGGCAAACCTCCACACCGCAGCATCATATGCACGAGCAGCCTCCTCCTTACTGTTGAAGGTGCCGAGCCACACACGCACTCTGGATGCGGAGATTTCAGCCGTGAAACGCCCCCTAGGACGCAAACGGACGCCTGTGAAGCCTATGTTGATATGGTTGGTACGGGGACGAGGAGGCATCTCGACGGTTGCAGAGAATGAAGCCTTCACAGGTGGTGTTTGGAGGAGAATTGTCGGTGGTGGTGCTGGAGAGAGAAGTGTTGGTGGCTGTGGAGGAGAACTACCCGAAACATGGGTATATATAGGGAGGGGGAGTCCTGAAACGGCAGGAAAGGAACGGCTGGAAAGAAGAGAGAAATGGGACTTTTTCCATGTTCTTTCTCAATTTGCACACGGCAAAGGTATTATTGCGGTCTTCCAAGCCAAGGTACACACGGCAAAGGTATCTTTGCCATGTTCCTTATCAATTTGCACGCGGCGAAGGTTTCGCGCCAAAATGCTGCGGACTTGCTCCTTCGAGCGGGAAAAGTTTGCGGGAGGAGGGGGTGTGCGCGGGAGAAGGGAGCTTTGCTGTGTGTCCCTTTGAGAGGCTGCCAGAGCCACGTGTACAGGCCTTTGCCGTGCTCCAGGTCTTTGCCGTGTGCCTCCTCCGGGGTTCACTGTATTCCTTTTTCTGCCGTGTTCTTTTTTAGATCTTTGTCGTGCTCTTTTTTTTGCCGTGTTCCTTTTTCCAGTTTTTCCGTGTCTTAGATCTTTGTCGTATTCTTTTTACACTGCACACGGCAGAGTTTAACTTTACCATCTTCTAAGCTGTAGGGCACACGGCAATAATTTGGCAACACGGCAATTGACATTTTCCCGTAGTGAATTTACACTGAATCAATTCCAAAAAAAAAGTATCACGATCTAACGGGCTGGACTTAGCTGAGCCGATGACGAGTCAAAGGCCCGCGGCAGTCAAGAAAAATGGGCTCGACTTGGTCTGCCTCTTCCGCTAGCCGAGCTCAACTCGGGCCGAGCCGTGAAAATCTTCAGCCAAGGTAAAAAGATGGGCACGTAAGTCCAGCCGTAGGCGCGAGATGAAGATGCCGGCAGAGGTGGAGGCGGCGACATGGGAGAGAGGCGAGCGAGCAGAGGGGAGTGGGGAGTGGGGAATCAGCAAGGGGATGGGACATGGGATTGGGGACGCGAGCGAGCCGTGTCCGTACTCCGTGCGACGTCCGTGAGAGAGGGGTAAAACGGGATACTCAGAAATTTTGGGAACGTGAAAAATAATGAACACGAAATCTTAAACGTCTTATATTAAGACACGGAGGGAGAGGTAGCTGCATCCTAAAAGACCAAGTTTCCTCTTGCCATTTCGCCCTTCCCTAGCAAAACCTTCATCTTCTTCCCTAGCTGTTCCTTCAAAGTCGAAACACCCTGCTAGCAGCTAGCTACCTCAATGCCAATGGAGTGGTACGGCGTATGCTTCGGCTCCCAGCTGTTCCTGAACGAGGCCATCCTCTACGGCCTTGGCGTCTACAGCAACGCCGCATTTCTGCTCTCCATGGTCGCCATATGGCGCAATATCTTCTCCCGTGTTGTCGTCCCTGGCACCGGCGGCCTTGTCGGTCTCCTCTTCTCACCGGCCTTCATTCTCGTCTTCCTCCATGCCGTTTTCACCAATTTTCTCAGCATCCGGTGCATGCTATTCATCTTCGTCCTCTACTACGACAACTCCCGAGCGCGCGCCATGGCTGTCTTGGAGGACCTGCGCAAGCGGATCGTGCCTACCTTCTTCAAGGCGATCGCCATCGTCGGAGCCTACGTCGCGGTCTTCTGGCCCGCCTTCCGGCTGCTAGATCTTCCGGGCGAGTTCGACCTGCTGCTGATGTTTCTGGGCGGCGCCGCGCACCTGTGCCGCACCGCGGTCTACCGCCTGGTGGTCCCTCTCGTCGAGGACGTCACCGCCAATGGCGTCGGCGACGTGAGCACGAGGCTCACTCTCACCCATGGTGCCAAAATTTGCGCAGCAGCTCTCGTCTCCGTTCTGCTCGACATCATGTCCTTTACCATGGCCGTGCGTAAGGCCTTACCGTCGCAGAGGATGGACACCGTGCTGCTGTGTATGGTGGTGGCGGTGCCGTTGGTGTTGCAGCAAGTGATCCACCAGGTCTGCTGCAACACGTACCGCCCATCTTAGTTCGCTACCGGTCCACCACCACACCTGCCGGAACCGGCGGTTCGGCGTCGAGGGCGACAAAGGGTGGAGGTGGAGTCAAGCTGCAGCCTGCCTCGATCACTAGCTTCTTCTACTACTCTCATAATAATGCCTCGATCGTTGCAGCTTATCTTGTCTTTCTTCCTGGCTAGCCTACGACAGGACAAGATCTTGTGTATGTCACTACGTGTGTATGTTTGGATTGCTACCTGTGAAACTCTGTTTGTGAATTATTACCAACATACCAGGTCTGTTTGGTATGTCTCTGTGTGTGCGATTGGATTGCTACCTGTGGAACTCTGTTTATGAATTACCAGTCTGGCTTGGTATGCGTATGTTTGTGCGTCTTAGACATTGCAAAATCAAATATCTTTATCTTGTATGTACGTCCTCTTAGACATGACGAATGTAAATATCTTCGACTTGTAAGTTGAAAGTAAATATCTGGTCGCACAGGGAACTAACGAAGCGAAATATCATGGAGTTTGAAAATATGTTCACAAAGCTAAAAAAAAAAACTTCCTGTGGTTTAACAATGTTCGAGTTGGTAAGAAAAATCTGCATATAGCTCAAAATTTTCGTGCGGGGATAGAAAAATGTTTATTTGTGAGGCTTGATAAATAAGTGTAGTAAAAAAACCTTCATGGGGTTTTAAAATTATCACGTGGTACAAAGTAATTGTTAGCTACACGTGTAAAGAAATATGGTTGCAGTTCAAAAAAGTTCATGATGTTAAAAAATTCTCTGTGCAGCCAAAAAATGTTCACGAGGTTTAGAAAATGCTGAGTACTTCAAAATAACTGTTAGAGGGATTGAAAAATGTCCATGTGAGAGAATTATATGTTCATGCAGTATAAAAACAATTTATTATGAGATTTTCTTAATAAAATGTTTATAAGGTATTATACACGCATGCGGCATGCGTATAGGCCTCAACGCGTCAAGGCGCGCATCAGGTCAAGAGGCCGGCATGGACAGAAATGACAGGAGAGGATGGCGAGCATTTACATTGCCGTGCAAGTTCTATCGTGCGCGTCCTCCGACTGGAGACCGGCATAGCTTGTCCAGAGACCCATGTGCATAGCCATTCCATTCCGGTGCAAACGGGAAGAGAGGCTGCTCTCGCTCGCTGCGCTAGCTGGCTGAGCAAAACATGTGAAACGAATAACGTGTGTGCTTGGTTGATTATTGCACATACGTCAGAACAACGTCATGCATGCACACAAATTCCTTTTATTTACAAGCTCTTCGGCCATCTCACAGTTTCTAAACAATTTTAAACGTAATCTTTCTCTTAATTCTCACACGGCTTTACTTTACTTCTCCACAAAGAGATAAACATATAAAGTAATTGGGACGACATGGGTCCAAATAAAACTTGATCACCTAGCTACGGTATGAAAATTAACTCTACGACATGATTCTGTTATTCCCACAGGCCAAATTTATGAAGCAACGGTGTGAATTTATTGAACATAAAAATATAAGAAAAGATATCACACAGACCCAATGGCTAACTTGAAAAGGCAAAAAAAATCCTATCAGAACCAAAAGCTGCATATTTACTATACTCCCTTCGTTTCTAGATATAGGGTGCATAGTTTTTGGCACATAAATTAAGAAACACATATTGAGGGCAAGTTACATGAGTTTTGGGCAAGATTACCACTGAATTATGCTTTGAGAAAATATAGGAGTTTGCATGAGCTAAAAAAATGCAAGCAAATCTATAAAAAAATGTCAAAATGAGTGGTTCTATGCAATACACCTTATCTTTTGGAGCTTTTTTCGGAAAAACTATACACCATATATGATAGGGCAAAGGTGTCCGATCTTTCGATGAGATGAAGATAGATCGATTTGTTGGTGGAGTTCGTGCTTGACGATCCGACTACACGTAGAGCTCGTGCGCTAATGCAATCGCTAGGATAATCTCCGGGAGTTACTGATCTTGCAATCGCCTGACCAGAAGGTCTTAATTCCTACCTGAAATCGAGAACAAGTAAGAACTAAAGATGCAATCAGAATATTGCAGATAAAGATGAAAGCTTGATTGATAATGGTGGGATTCCGAATATTCGATCTTGTTCTGGGCGTTGGCCTCAAAAGAAGTACACGAAGTTGCAGCAATTGGCTAACTTTTAATCTAATCAAAATCCGAGACTAAACATGATGGTTAAGGGGGTATTTAAAGGAGGAAAATGTGGGGTTTCCGCCAGCCATACGTATGGTGGCCGAACCAAACCCTAGAAGGCCTTTCTCCCTTAATACGGACTCTAAAAAGTGGCTGACTTAATTCCTGCGAAAATGACATGGGCCTGACCCAAAACTAAAGGTGACACAGCACCATATTATGCTATGGACGAAATTATGAAGTAGAAAACTCTATATTTCGTCCGTGTCTTCATCTCTTCTTATGGTGGCTTCAAAGTTCTGAAATCCCCACTTGTGTCGTCCTCTTCAATCTTCAAATGCTTGCTGCCATCTTCTCCATGTGTGATCATGCTCCAATGCTTGTCCTTCTCATCCATGCTAGGTCCAACATTCCTAAGAGTAACAAACATATCTGATTTAGGCAGCATCATATTCTCATGTATGTGAGGAATAGTTCCAAGAAACGAAAGTACTTGATAGTTAAGTTGTTTGCCACGACCTCGAGTGATTGGTCCTTGTATTTGTGTGGCTGTAGGTACAGCGGTTGTATCAATAGATGGGATGTCCTCATCATGCCCCCCTTTTTGAATTGAAGTCGTCCTCGACGAAAGCTCCTCTTTTTCACCAAAGTAAGGCTTCAAATCTGCAATATTAAATGTAGAACTAACGGGACCCAATTCTGGAGGAAGCTCAAGTTTATATGCATTATCATTTATTTTCTCAACACCTTAAAAGGACCAGCAGCGCGTGGCATTAGTTTAGACTTGTGCAATTCTGGAAAACGATCTTTGCGCAAATGCAACCAAACAAGATCACCAACATCAAACACAACATGCTTTCTTCCTCTATCCCCATCATTTTTATACTTAGCATTCATGCGTGCTATGTTGTCTTTAGTAGTCTCATGTAATTGTAATATTAATTCAGCACGTTGTGTAGCATCCAAATTATTTTTCACAGAAGATGGTAAAGGCAATAAATCAATAGGTGCATGTGGAACAAAACCATACATGATGTCAAATGGACACATCTTAGTGGTAGAATGCAGCGAACGATTGTAAGAAAATTCAACATGAGGTAAACATTTTTCCCACAACTTTAAGTTCTTCTTCAAAACATCCCGCAACATAGTAGACAATGTTCTATTTACTACTTTATTTTGTCCATCAGTTTGGGGATGACATGTAGTACTAAACAGCAATTTAGTTCCCAACTTAGCTCATAAACATCTCCAAAAGTGGCTAAGAAACTTAGTATCACGATCAGAAACAATAGTATTTGGCACAAAATGTAAACGAATAATTTCGCGAAAGAACAAATCAACAATATGTGTAGCATCATCAGTCTTGTGGCATGGAATAAAGTGTGCCATGTTAGAAAACCGATCCACAACAACAAAGATACTATCCCTCCCCTTCTGTGTATGAGGTAAACCCAAAACGAAATCCATAGAAATATCCTCCCAAGGTACACTAGGAATAGGAAGAGGCATATATAAACCACGTGGATTTAATCGAGACTTAGCTTTTTGACATGTAGTGCAGCGTGTCACAAATCTCTCAACATCTCGACGCATACGCGGCCAGAAGAAGTGTGCAACAAGTACATCCTCCGTCTTCTTCACACCAAAGTGACCCATCAATCCTCCTACATGCGCCTCCTCCAACAACAAAAGACGAACGGAACTATCTGGGATGCATAACTTGTTAGCACGGAACACAAATCCATCATCGGGGACGAATTTGTTCCATGTTCTACCATCTCTACAATTCAGCAACGCATCTTTAAAATCAACATCATGAAAGTATTGTTCCTTTATAGTTTCCAATCCAAAAATCTTGAAGTCAAGTTGAGATAGCATAGTATAACGGCGCGACAAAGCATCAGCAATAACATTATCTTTACCCTTTTTCTGTTTGATAACATAAGGAAAAGACTCAATAAATTCAACCCACTTCGCATGGCGGCGATTCAGCTCAGCTTGACTACGAATATGCTTCAAAGATTCAGGATCAGAATGTATAAAAAATTCTTTAGGCCATAAATAATGTTACCAAGTTTCTAATGTCCGAACCAGCACATATAATTTTTTATCATAAGTACAATAGTTCAGACTAGGCCCACTCAATTTCTCACTAAAATATGCAACGGGTTTGCCCTCTTGTAATAACACACCTCCCAAACCAATTCCACTAGCATCACATTCTAGCTCAAAAGTCTTATTGAAATCAGGAAGTTGGAGTAATGGAGCATGTGTTAACTTATCTTTCGGAATCATGAAGGCTTCTTGTTGTGCATCGCCCCACACAAATGGCACATCCTTCTTGGTAAGGTAATTCAGCGGCGCAGCAATGGATCCAAAATCTTTCACAAAGCGCCTGTAAAAACTAGCGAGGCCAAGAAAACTCCTCACTTGCGTGACCGTATTGGGCTGCGGCCAACTCTCAATTGCCTCAATCTTGGCTGGGTCAACTTCAATTCCATGTGCAGTAACAACATACCCAAGAAACGCAACACGATTGGTGCAAAAGGTGCACTTCTCAAGATTACCATACAAACGTGTATCACGTAAAACATTGAAAATAGCACATAAATGATCCAAATGATCCTCCAAAAATTTGCTATAAATCAGAATATCATCAAAGTACACCACCACAAAATGTCCACTAAATGCACGTAAAACTTCGTTCATCAGTCTCATGAAAGTACTAGATGCATTAGTTAAACCAAAAGGCATTACTAACCACTCATTTAAATCAAACTTATTTTTAAACGCTGTTTTCCATTCATCTCCTAATTGCATATGAATCTGGTGGTAACCACTAAGCAAATCAACTTTAGAGTACATAATAGAACCACTCAATTCATCAACCATATCATCTAAACGAGGTATTGGATGATGGTATCGAATGGTAATATTATTAAGGGTTTTCTATTTCTGTGCCCTCGGGTCCTTAGTTGTGCTCAGTTTTCCCCAGCTTCTTAGTTTTTCCTCAGTTTTCCCCAGGCCTTGTCTGAAACCCGCAGAAGGAGCTCGAACGGGGGGAATCCCGTTAAGTTGACCGTTAGTAGGGCCGCTATTGGTGCCCCACCGTGGACACGTCTCCACGTATCCATATTATGGTGGGACCCACAACTTTTCCATGCTAGCGCGCCGGACCCACAGCTTACCCAGGTGACCGTTGCAAAATGGGAGCCCAAGCCAGCCCCGCGCCCGTGCCCGTGCCATTGCTTCCCCTTTCTTTGCCCACGCCCCATTGTTCTTCTTCTCCACCAGCAGCAGCCCTTCTCCGGCAGGCGGGTGATGTCTAGTTTCTCTTCGACCTCCCATTCTTCATGGACGCAGTATGGACCCGTGCCTTTGACAAGATGCCCTGACTGCCCACGCAAGGAGCCTCTGAAGCGGTTGATCTATAAGACGGATGACAATGGCAACCGTGGACGTGAGTACCTTGCATGCGAGAGCTTTCCATATAGAGATGGGTATAAGGTTAGATCTCGCTCCAATTGCTCTTTTTTCTCTCGATTTTCTTGTTATTTCCTCGAATTTGGGATTTAGGGTTCACGTTGTTGTTTTCAGATCCTGAAGAAATGCACGCATTTTGAGTGGATCGATGTGTACGTTCAGAGGCTTCAATTGCAGGAATCAATTGGCGCTATTGGGGAGCGCAATTTGTGACGGGGGACTTTCTATAGAGAATGTGGCGGAGAGAGGAGCCGTTCCGATTAGGACCCTTCCGATTATGCCTAATGCTCCCAATGCAGAACTGGTGGAATTGAAGGGAGAACTGAAGAAAATGAACTAGCAGTTAAGGCAGCTGATCGAGTTGAAGAAGCAAGCTAATCTGATGGCTGGTTTTTTTTTGTTGTTTTATAATTACGATCAGATTCTTACCATTGCTCATCAGGCGCTAGAAGTTGTTACAAGCCTACAAGGGATCCCTTGTTACAAATCCATTATTCAGTTACATGTACTTGTAGTTGTTTTCAAAGTTAGTGTGTGCATTCACCGAAATTACCAAAAAAAAATACGTGTTAGGGAATATAGGAATGCTAAAGATAGTTGATAATTGTTAGAGGCGTGACAAATAATGCATTCACCGAAATCCCACAAATATGTATGTCTCACGTTTATACCAAAATTATACCACTTTTGGGGCGTTTCAAATAACCAACACTATAATCCCTAAAACAAAAGGAATGCTAAAGATAGTTGATAATTGTTAGAGGGGTGACAAATAATGCATCACCGAAATCCCACAAATATGTATGCCTCATGTTTATACCAAAAATTATACCACTTTTGGGACGTTTGAAATTACCAAAACTATATCCCAAACTATATTCCCTAAAAGAAAAGGAATGCTAAAGATAGTTGATAATTGTTAGAGGGGTGATAAATAATCCATTCACCGAAATCCCACAAATATGTATGTCTCATGTTTATACCAAAATTATACTACTTTTGGGCCGTTGCAAATTACCAAAACTATAATCCTTAAAAGAAAAGGAATGCTAAAGATATTTGATAATTGTTAGAGGGGTGACAAATAGTGCATTCACCGAAATCCCACAAATATGTATGCCTCATGTTTATACCAAAATTATACTACTTTTGCGATGTTTGAAATTACCAAAACTATATCCCAAACTATATTACCTAAAAGAAAAGGAATGCTAAAGAAATTTGATAATTGTTAGAGGGGTGATAAATAATCCATTCACCGAAATCCCACAAATATGCCAAATATGTATGCCTCATGTTTATACCAAAATTATACCACTTTTGGGCCATTTCATATTACAAAAACTATATTCCCTAAAGGAAAAGGAATGATAAGTTGATAATTGTTAGAGGGGTGATAAATGTGTATGCCTCATGTTTATACCAAAATTATACCACTTTTGGGCCGTTTCAAATTACGAAAACTATATTCCCTAAAAGAAAAGGAATGCTAAAGAAAGTTGATAATTGTTAGAGGGGTGATAAATAATCCATTCACCGAAATCCCACAAATATGTATGCCTCGTGTTTGTACCAAAATTATACCACTTCTGGGACATTTCAAATAACCAAAACTACCAAACTATATTCCCTAAAAGAAAAGGAATGCCTACAAGAGTTTATAATTTTTAGCCTGTGAAAAATAATACAGATAGAAGGTGGAAGATAGCCGCCGATAGAGAGAGAGAGAGAGGGTGGTGGCTCCGATCAGAGAGATAAAGGGGTTATCATGCCCGTTAGATCATACGATCAACGGTCGGCGGGCACAATCCGCGTGAGAAGGGCTAGACCAATCAGGGCAAGGTTGGACGTCCCCTGTAAGAATTTGTGAAGGGAGAGGGCAAAACTGAGTAGTATCAAAAAACCAAGGGCACGTGAGTAGTAAACAGACTAAGGGATTCAAATATGAGATGTAAAAAATGGAAAATACGTGTTTTGTACAATGAAACCCATCTTGGCCTACCTCAAACTATTTGCAATACAAATATACATGGGTGTGAAAATTGTGGCGTCATTTAGACAAATTATATTTTGGGGAAAGCTGTTTTGGAAAGGGCTTATTGTGGAAAGCCATGCGCCTTCATAGCTACTAGGTGATTTGAGAAGTGGCAATTTGTGGTAAAACTTGATTTATCTATGATTGTTATGGTTCCCAAGGTGGTAGGTCGCGTAAGAAGACTCCATGAGTAAGTGCCAATATGGTTTTATCTTTTTTGGAATTTTTTGCGCATGAAATGACTCAATTAGATAGCTTAATCCCATTTGTTGACTCTCTGTTGACCAACCACTTGAGGGTAAAACTGAGTATATTGCACTAGCCAGTATTAGCACTCAAGGAGAAAACTGAACACACAAAAAATGCTAGTATAAGACTCGAGGGTATACCTGAGTATAACTAAATTTCGAGGGTTAGAATCGAGGACGCGTGTTGTGGTGCAGAAGTGGAAGACGTGCAATTGTTGACGCGTAGGACGCGGGTCGCGGTGCAACGTGCAATCGTGGATGCGTGTCGCGGTACAGAAGTAGAAGGCGTGCAGACGTGCAACCGTGCACGCGTAGGACGCGGGTGGCATTTACGACCCCTAGCCTTTATAGACGCCTGTCCCTGCTCGCCTCCTCCCACTATCTCACTGTCACTCTCACTCCCTCACGCAACACCGCCTCTCACGTCCCATCATCTTCTCCAAAGCAAAAATCCCTCTCCCTCTCCCCGCTCCCTCTCCTCTGCTGGCGATGGACAAGGAATGCAAATCTGTCCTCCATCCTCGACGCCGTCCCTACTAAGCACAACGCCTCCGTCTTCGGCGCCGTCCCCTCTACGACCGTCACCGCCTCCGGTGCATTGGCGGCTCCCACCGGTGCATCGGAGGCTGCCGCCGGTGGCGGTCAGATCCCGCCGGGCTGGGACCCCTACGAGGTGGTGCCGTACGACTGTCCGCCGAACCCCTACGACACCTGCATGGAAGACCCTTGGAACGAGGTAACTACGATTTTCTCCCTTGTTGTTCCCCTCCCCTTGCTTTTTCAACCCTATTTTTGCTGGTTTCATGATTATTTGCTGATCTGTCGGTAGGATGAGTATTGGGTTAATATTTGCGCCGATTTTATTCCATTTTGATTCGATCCCTTCTTGAGTTATGCAAGTAATCATGGGATCTCAATCAGTTAAGATTTGGGGTTCGGCCGTTCGGTTAATTTATGCAAGTAATCATGTGATCTCAATCAGTTAAGATTTGGGGTTCGATCGTTCGGTTAATTTATTCAGATCTGGAATTTGTTTCTTTGCCTATGATGAATCGTTGGGCACAAATTTGTACAGAGCGGGTTCAGCGAGCCATTGCTGTGTACAAATCTATTGTGCATGAGATTTGGTTCGCTAACCTCATCCCTGTAGATATATAATTGTGTTCAATCTAACTGAGGCTGCCTCTGTTTTTCCTAACTTTGTTATGTTGCAACTCATTCACTCATGCTTACCGTGTGATATGGATCAGGTGTCTGGCAGCAACATCGGCAGCGACGAGGAGGAATAGCACACCAAGACTTAGCAGGTACTGCGGAGGCTGCAGGTCGGCCAGTTCGCCTCCTACTTCGCCAAAGGTGTCTACAAGTGCCCCTTCTGCACTAGGAGACTCGGCGGCATCGACTTCAACTGCCTCCTCACGCATGCCGAGGACATCGGAAGGACCTTCCCCAAGGTCGGCTCGATGTTGAACGTCTACTCCTTCCGCGCCAAGCACAAGGCGCTCGGCATTCACCTCCGCAACTTCCAGCTGGTCGAGATCGCCGCCGGGAGCATGCCTCCGCTCAAGGCCAAGGTGCCCAAGATCAAGGGACAGGGGAGCAAGAACTGGAGGAGGAGCCAGATGGAGTAGGCGTAGTCCAGGACCTGTGCTGCTACTGCAAAGCAGCTTTTTATTTTGTTGTTGTTAATATGTTTGTGTTGTCAAGAACCTAAGAACCTTATTTTGGCTGTTGTATGCAGCTTATTATCTACCTATTATCTATTCCTATTGTACTATACTTGATTGTTGGGCACCCTGAATTGGTTAGATGTTTTAGAGTGGATTGCATTCAAATTAAAAAGAGTGAACCTACACACTAAAATCTAGACTAGATACAAACTAAAGTATATGAATTAAAGAAAAAACCAAAACATCTTATATACATGCACGCAGGGAGTACATATGAACCAAGTTTGGTGAGGTCATTAATATGGACCAGAGGAAGTACTAGATTTGCTGCCATATTTAGCAAAAAACGAGGGCCAAAAAGGAACAAATAATTGAAGAAAAACAGAAATGAAAGCTTCTCTAGATTTGATAATAGTTTGGTGAAAAAAGAAAGAGAGAAAAAAGGGGAAAAGGTGCTCTTAAAAGGGCTATGCCAATTTGAGCCGAGAGAGACAGAACCCAGCTCCTGCTCACGTACAACCAAACGTGGTCTCGTCATGTCCCACGCGGTCCCATTCTACCAGCCCCACGTGACGCGGCCCCACACGTCAGCACGGAACGGTCAACTAAACGAGAATCCTACCGTCCGACCTCCTTCTGCGGGTTTCAGACAAAGGCCTGGGGAAAACTCAGGAAAAACTAAGGAGTTGGAGAAAATTGAGTACATAAGGAACCGAGGGCACAAAAATAGAAAGCCCTATTATTAATAGGTCTACAATCAGTACACATGCATGAAGAACCAACTTTCTTAGCTACCAAGATAATAGGAACAACACATGGCTAAGAGACTCACGAATGTAACCTTTATCTTGGAGAACCCGAATTTGTCGCTGAATCTCTTTGGTCTCTTCAGGAATGGTAATATATTATGCACGATTGGACATCGAAGCTCCTGAAATCAAGTCAATTTGGTGTTCTATCCCACGAATAGGTGGTAATCCAGGTGGAACATCTTGAGGGAACACATGAATGAATTCCTGCAAAAGGTTAGCAACCGCAGTTGGCAAAGTAGGCATATCCTCAAATGAAAACATAACTTCTTTGGAAATAGTAGCATAGCATTGAGTAGTATTCACATCAAGTTCAGCAATATCAGATTTGCTAGCAAGCAAACAAGTATTTTTCAAACGAATTTTAATAGCATGATTCGAATCAGATTTAGTATTAGTCTTATGTGGCACAAAATCTGCAGCAACAATCTGATTTTCACTCTTATGTTTCTCCTCGTTTTTTACTCTACTAGCTCTAGCAAGATCATCTTTTAATATTTATTCAGGAGTCATAGGTTTGAGACCAATTTTCTTTCCATCATGCATAAGAGAATACTGATTAATTTTACCATTATGAACAGATTCTCTATCAAATTGCCAAGATCTACCAAGTAACAAAGAACAAGCTTGCATAGGTACAACATCACAATCAACAAAATCAGAATATGTACCAATAGTAAAATGCACATGTGTAGTTCTTGTTACCTTGAGCTTCCGAGAGCTCTCAAACCATTGAATACAATATGGATGTGTGCGCTGTCTCGTAGGTAGAGAAAGCTTCTCCACCATGTCAACGCTAGCCAGATTATTGCAACTCCCTCCATCAATGATGATCCGTATAGCTCGCTCTTTTACAACGCCTCTTGTTTGAAACAAATTGGTGCGTTGATCATGCTCAGATTTGCTCAATTGCACGCTCAACATAGGTTGTGCAACTAAGCTCTTCTACTGATCAGTAGTGTCAGCTTCCATTACCTTCATCTCTCTCTCAGAATCAGAATTGGCACCATCACGTGCAACAATAAGGGCTAATGTATCGTCATCAAAGTCACTTGCAGAATCATATTGTCCATCTTCACGCACCAACCAGTCAAGTCGTTTAATTTTTTTTTCAGATTCTCGTATTTCTTCAAATTTGAGTAGTCTAGGTGTTTCGTTGGGTAGTCGGTCTGATGAGATTTTGGTTTCGGCTACTTGTAGGAGAGCGTGAGCATGAAACAAATTCTACTTGCCGACCATGGAGATGCAGGTTCAGCTCCACGCCCATGGCGCATGCGGCGTGCCAGCTCCCCAATCCTGTCCGACAATAGAATGAAGAAGTCGTTGTTCAAACGAATCAACAAATATTGCATCGAACACAAAGCGGAATGGCAGAGATATCAACTCAATGCATCTTCACCCGTGCTTCTCCTCCAGCTTGACAGGAAACTCCGTTTGGTCCGCCTCACACTCATCCCCTCCGCCACCTTTCCTCCTCCTTTTCTCAGTTCATAGATGGGTCCCACCAAATCTGTGGCAAGGGCATAGCTTATCCCAGCACCGTCGCTTCCGAAAGCAGCGGGCAGTATGGGTCGTAGAGCCTAGCTGCTAGGTGGCAACCATGAGAGATGGAGCTGGGCAGAGAAGAACGGAGGGAGACGGGTCGCACAGGTGAGGCCCCTCTCGCCGTCAGTAGAAAAGATTATTGCAGATTAATGTTGATTAATAACATTTGATGTAGTTATATGTATATAGATAGTGAGATCGTTTGCCCATGCGTATGTCTAAAGACAGGAGGTTTTATACACTAATAGGGGCCTCGAATACTTAATATTTGTGTGTACATGTTGGTAGAAAATTAAGATATTACAGAAAATTATTTTTCTATAGATGAATTAAACACACGTACATTTTAAATTTAGTAAAAAATGAAACATTTACCATATTGCAGTTCTTTTACCAAGAATGGACATGTTAGTGCTTCGAGAGAAAAATCAAAACTTTAAGCACTAAAACTGTTTTCCTTACACTAGCCGTAAAACTCACGTTCCATCTTTTTCGGAATCGTATAGGCCTTTGAAATTTTACTTTTGCAGCTGCTGATCTCTGGTAATCATTTAAAATTACATATTGCCGTTGGGCTTCCAAAAGCTAAGCAACAGTTGCTCGGAAGAAGAAGAATTGATTCGTTCCACGTACGTACCAAAAACCAAAGTGGAGAAGAGCGTGATGTCCGGCCAGTCGTGGCTAGACACGAAGCTATGGTTTAGCCGGGCTCCCATTCTGGAAACGGTGGGAAGCATCACCGGCGCGTAGCGTCCAGCCCGATATATCGACTCAAACGGCAAAAAGGTCGATCAGGGGAAACCACGACGGTGAAGCCACCCTCAAGTTTCCTTGGTTGATGCATCTTTTGAAGTTCATAAAGGACGGGGGGCTACTTACTACATACGCGCTTTCCATTTGTGGCACTCCATCATCGATTCCAGTCTGAAAAGATAATGTGAAAAACTTGAGGGTAATAAACTGGTACATATATAGCCAATGGAAATTTCAGCAGTGCATGCATGCATGGACTCCATATCTGTTGGCATATTTCCAAAACGGATACATATATTGTTGAATACGAATGTGGAGCGGTGCTAATCGAATATGGATTCAGATCAGATGTTTTTTCAATTTGGAACGGATACGAGTAATGAAACAATAGACTTGTGTCTTGTTGTGAGTCAACGATTAGAGATAAATAGGTATTTTCGAGTTCAATCATAGAGATACATTTGGCCGATTGTAAGTGTTTTTATGTTGGATAACTGCGACACCTGGATTGAATTACTAAAATTAGCTAAATATGGATATTTTTCATATCCATTTTCATTTTGTTTTTGATACGCCATTACCATGACCATGTTGAGATTTCCGGAATACGAATGTCAGGTAATATGGACTATCCGCTACAGGTTCCCACCCCTACCCATGCGAAGAATTTGCATTTTGGTTATTTTGCATGAGAATTCCAAATTTTCTTTGTCCCAAACCGAGAATGAGGTCCTACGAATTTGCATCTGTAGGCGGACGAGGCTGCGTAGATTCACGACGACATCCAACACAAAGACATGATATCCGTCCGTGGTTGTAGCTGCACCGCCAACAAGATGTTCCAAAGGTCAATGAACTCAGTCATGCATGTTCTTGTGTGCCCTCGCCCAATTTCCGTTGGAGAGCTCCTTTTGGATAGATCTGCACTCTCTTGTTGCAATCGCGAAGGGTGGGAATCTTATGAGGACATCCCTACTACATTACTAACTCCGTCATTGCAAGATGAAGTTAGGATTGGACCTATGAGAAGAACTCGTGCGAAGCTACTCAAACATCAGGTAAACTTGTTCCTAAGTGATATTTTGATCGATGAGAACTTTATACTGCCTAAGTCCTTTTACTTATGTATGATCACGTACGAAGAGGGAGCAAGCATCGCACGAGAAGGAGAGGAGCAGCTGGACAAGAAGCTGGACGTGAAGCTGGACATGAAGACATCCCATGGACGCGCGAGGGAGGAGAGGGAGGCATGCGCGAGGGAGGAAGACGAAGTCCAGGCCGACGTTAAGCCCGGTCTGACCGGCCGGCGCGCCCGATCCCCAGCCTGGTCCAACCGGACGCCACGCCGGGTTAGCCCGGCGCCGACCGGATCCTTAGCCGGTGCACACCGGGCAACATCCAGGGACCATGGACCCCTAGCCCGGTCACCACCCGGTGCCAGGCCCGGTTGAAACCAGCCTGCCCGGTCCCAGGCCCGGTCGACCGGCGCCCACGCCGGCCAAGTCCGAGTCTGTCTCGACCAAATCCAATCTGGGTCGGTTTTTAATGTATCATTTCGACCCCTGGTCGTCCTGAACCCCTATATAAGTGTCCATGACGCCCCCAATTAGGTTTAGACCACGTTTAAGATAAAACCTAGTTCGTAGTTGATTGCTTTGCAACTCTATCGAATTCATATACCATATTGCATAGATTTGGTGTTTGTTACTAAAAGTCTTGTGTGATCTGCTGTTTCATTGGGATTAGATGATTGCAACTTACCGCTCGTGGTCGGCGGCTACGTGCGCAAGTGTATGGAGTTGCGAATATCTTGCAGGGTTGAGAGCTGTTGCATTGGCGACATGGACCAATCGAGAGACTTCGTTGCGTCATACAAATTATCATCCACTTCATCATGGTGATATCTCCGCTGTGTTCATCCCGTGATCATCATCATCATCATGCTTACTGAGAAGATCGGACCACCCATTATCAGAATCGAAGCTTGAGGTCGTCACATGCAAGCCAGGAGTCACCAGGGGAATCGTGGAGGCTCGAAAGAGGTCAATCTGTATCAGTGACCGAACATGGCAGATAGTAGTAGTAACACACACCATCTCTTCTCGCTAAAATTAACATATAGTTTATTTGCGAGTAAAAATTAACATATAGTTAGTCAGTTCACTAATATAAAACCTTTTAAACATTCCAAAATAGACTGGATACTGACGAAAACGAGTTAACGTACATAATGAAACCCATCCAGAAATGTGCATTCAGGAAGAAAACGAAAAGACCTTAAATTAGCCAATGGAGGGATTAGTAGATTTGATCTAATTTGAAAAAACATATCTTCTCTAGTACTGAAGCATCACTGTTCCACAAAAGAGCACAATATTGTTGGGATACTCATTTCGGCTCCCATTGTGTGAAAACACAATTTAAAATACAAATAAAATTCTAAAATAAAATTGTGTGTGTACATATAGACATTCCATATATGTTCATACACAAATTTTCATGAAAAAACAATTAATATTGTTTACGTCCAGTATAAAAAAGAAAAAATTTCATGCTCGAACATGACTATTCACGAGATATTTATTTACCTTTTTTACATAGCCACATAAAATGTTCGTTTTTCCCAAAACGTTATGTAGGAACATGATCCAATCTTTTCAATTTGTGAGTAAAACTCGAAAAATGTGGTTATGTAATCCATGTAGATGCTAGCGTTCCCTTCCCCAACCGCATGAACACTTTATCTTCGGCTTGCTAGAGACCAGTCAGCGAGCTGCAAGCATTCCTACTTCCCCCTTGCATTCCTCTCAAGTGCAGTGTGCGCCAAGGTTTCGGATTTCGTTTTGCAAAATTTACCGCCCCTGGGCGAAATGGGCGAAATTCGTTTTTTCGGAAAAATTTCGGAAAATGCCGGACGAAATCAACAAACCAAATTTTGAAATCTGGGACGAAAAATGGACGAAAAATGAACGAAAAATGGACGAAATTTGACAAAAAAATATGAAATAATCAAGAACAATGATGCACAGCACTTCTGTAGCAAAATAAACACACATGAATCATACGGCAGAATCTATCCATCAGATAAGAGCATTTGATCAACAGTGCCCAAAAATAACAACATAAGAACCACAGTTCAACAATAGCCGATATTAACCATCACAACATATTAGTCCAACAGTAGGCTAGGCTAGTTAACAGACAGTTCAGAATCACAATCTATACTACAACCGGGCACTTCAAAGTCCAATCATACTGGCCCCAAAACGAGAACATGAACTCATTTTGACTTCACGTTCTTACACTGCCCCAAAACATTCTTCAACTGTCCCAAAACGAGAATATGAACTCACACGCATCTTGCATGAAACAGCAACATAGCTTTGCTCCCAGGCTTCTTAACCTTGCAATTTAAAGAAAAACACATATCATGAAAGGTAATGTGGTACCACTGTGAATATACAAGCTTAAATGTGTTCCAGAGAATATAATGAAGCAATCATACATTTACATACAAGTCTTGTTATTTTCAGTGACAATATGGAAGTGCATACCCGTTTCTATTACATGTTAGGAGACAAAGTGGACACAATGGGATTATGGTTAACATTTTTTGCATAGTTTATGTATCATCTTGAACAATCTATTACCAGATTTTATTTTCGTTCAAGAGGATGCAATCATGCAACAGAAATAGATGGTGTAAATTATTAAAAAAATTATCATTGGCAACCAGAATAAAAAATGTACCTATCTTATTTGTAGAGGCTGCTGACGTTCTTGACCTTCTTGACTTTCCTAAGCCGGGCAGACCTCAGCATTGTCACATCCCGGGACTCCCTCATTGCAGCACGAACATTCCTTGGAACATTTGGGCACTCCCTGACATCACCTGGTATACCAGCAAGGTGCTCCCTAAAGCGGGTTGCACCTCCTCTACTCTTTAGGCGGCAATACCGGCAATCAAAGCCCCCACCAATCTTTGGGCCATGATTCCAGATATGATAGATGTCATTGTTTAGAAGTCCTACATTTAAAAAAAAGAATGAATTACGATTATAAAAGAGTTAACACAATGAACTAACATATATAACATCTCATAAAAGATAGCGAGGCGTAAGAAAAAGAATTAATACAGTACCTCTAAATGCATGTTAATATCAAATGAAAACAGAATGAACTAGGAGTAAACAGAAACAACACATCTATTAACTCTTGATGCATCATAATAACAAGTAAAACAGATTATGATGTCAAAAACGAATTAACCATGTAGATAGACATAATGAACTAGCATACCATTTGTTAAAAGATAGCAAAGTGTAAGAAACAGAATTAAGAACAACTGGACTTAATTAACAAGTAACAAGTAATAACTTGTAAAACAGAATATGATATCAAAAACGAATTAACCATGTAGTAGACATATGAACTAGCATAACATTTGTTAAAAGATAGCAAGGTGTAAGAAACGGAATTAAGCACAACTGGACTTAATTAACAAGTAACAAGTAATAACTTGTAAAATAGAATATGATATCAAAAACGAACTGGCAATGGAGTAGCCATAATTAATAAATTTATCTCTATAAATAAAAGCATCATAATATGCATCAAAAACGAATTAAGCACCAGTTAACAGAGTGCAAGAAGTTAACAATGTATGGACCTTTCCAGGTTGCCTCTGTTGTTGGTGAATCATTCACCATCACAACATCTTCATCACCAGGGTTGCCATTGCTCCTCCTTTCTTTATCTGTAAAAAATGTAAATATATTTTAGGAGCTAACAGCCAGATGCATACACTTGTTGAACAGAAATGTATAATATAGATAATCTATCAACAAAAGCTAGTACAATCAATTTATACATTCATGCCATCATACAAATAAGCATGATCGATCAAAACTTATAGTAGTACACACTAACACACAAGATATCAGAGCACTGGACGAGCATCTAAGTTTATTTTGGTGCTTTCAGAGCCACATATAATACTCTGAAAAATAGCTATACCAATATACCATTGATCTAGCATCAAAGATTCTGCGTCCATTTATATATAGCATAGAGTTAACTATGTCCTGGTTTTAGAAGACATTAACTAAATATAACTGATTATCATGTACTCCTGTTCTTCTATTCCATATATGCCAATGGTGTTATTAGTCCCCATACACAACACTGTTTGCACATGAATCTTCTCTGTGATGGGCTGCTACGTATTTGTGTGATGGACTACACAAGTTAGCTACAAAATCTAAACTACCACAAACTCTAATTAAGCATGCATTGTACTGGTACGCTACTTCTCATTCTCACCTTGCCCAGCATGCGGACGTGCAACTCCAGAGCCATTGCTTGCGTCTGGAGCAGTGGCGTTGCCTGAGCCCAGCCCCACCATCGGCCGCGTGTGGCTGCGCTCCATGCTACTGCCGCCGTCGACCCGGTCGCCGCCTGAGCCCCGATTCCCCCGCAACGATCGCGTGCAGTCGTGCTCCATGGTGGAGGTGCCACTACCGAACCAGTCAATGGCTGAACGACCGCCGTTGAGGAAGCCTGCACGTTCCATGGCCGTGGATGGGAGGGAGTGGATGGAGGAGAAGGTTGGCGAGTGGTGGATGCTCGGGGAGAAGGATGGCTACGGGCGGAGGCGGCGCTGCCCCCGCCTCACTCTCTTGGTTGCCTGCAGCCGCCGCACAGGTGAGAGGCAAATGGGGAAAATGAAAATTAGGGTTAGGAAGCACCCAATTCGACCTTTTATACCTCCTGGGGTTATCTCTGGACTATTCTTGACCTTGGGCCGGGCTGCAAATTCAAAACGGGCCGAATTTATTTGAGCGGATCGTACAGATTCCGGGCCCAAACGAAATGGACGAATTTCGGACGAAATTCGATTTTTCGGGCCGAAATTCGAAGACATTCCATATATGTTCATACACAAATTTTCATGAAAAAACAATTAATATTGTTTACGTCCAGTATAAAAAAGAAAAAATTTCATGCTCGAACATGACTATTCACGAGATATTTATTTACCTTTTTTACATAGCCACATAAAATGTTCGTTTTTCCCAAAACGTTATGTAGGAACATGATCCAATCTTTTCAATTTGTGAGTAAAACTCGAAAAATGTGGTTATGTAATCCATGTAGATGCTAGCGTTCCCTTCCCCAACCGCATGAACACTTTATCTTCGGCTTGCTAGAGACCAGTCAGCGAGCTGCAAGCATTCCTACTTCCCCCTTGCATTCCTCTCAAGTGCAGTGTGCGCTCGTGCTATCTCAAGTTCCTTCACCACAAGGCCACAACCACCTTTCCGTGCTGCATCAATGGAGTGGGAACCGGAGCAGCAGGATCTTGGGGCCCTCGGGTTCGCCGGCATCTGCAGCGAGACCTACCGAGTGCTCCTCCACGTCACCCTCCCCAACTCGAAGGGCGGCTCGGGCGTCGTCCTCGCCGCCATTCTCTCCGGTCTCTTGCTCGCGCACATCACCGTCAACCAGGCCGTCTCCTCCCTTATCGACAGAGACGACGGTTCCAACCTCATTCGTCTAGTCGCCGGCGTGGTCGGCTGCTTCCTCTCCGAGACCGTTTGTATGTCCGTCCTCTTACTGTTCTCGCTCACCTGCACCGCTGTCTACCTGTTCCGCGTGGCCACCCTTTACTGCACCGACGGCGACTCCGCCGCCTCCAACAGTATCCTCAGCCTTCTCCCCCGTGCGCCCCTCTCGCGGCTCATCCCCATATTCATCTTCGTGGTTCCCGTTGCCCTCTTGTACATCTGCTTCTCCGCCCTCGCATGGCTCGAGCTTCCGCAGCTTCACGCTTACGACGGGGTCGTCGTCCTGGCGCTGCAGCTGCTCGGTGGCGCCGCGTTCCTCGCCGGTGGAGCGTACTTTGCCGTGGTTTCCCACATCACTTGCGCAGTGGCGGTTCTCGAGGACGCCTTCCTCTTTGGCGCCGTGCGCAAAAGCCATAAGCTCCTCGCCGGAAAGTTTTGGGCGGCGGCGGCCATCTTCGTCCCGCTCGACGGCTGCTTCGTGGCTTTGCAGATATTCTTCAGTTCGCTGGTGCTTGACGACGCGTGGAACCACGGCATCTGGTTCCAGGTGGTGGCAGGGGCGGCCATGGCCGTGGCTCTGTGGGCGGTGCTTGTGCTGACGCTGGTGGCGCAGCCGGTGGTGTACCTAGTGTGCAAGAACCACCACCACGAGGTCGTCGACACGGTCCACCTCAACCACGTCGGACAGTACCAACAGCTCGCCGTCGAAGGTGACAGCGGCGTGGAGATGCAGCCGGTGAATACAGCCCAGATCCCTGCAACCTTGCAGTCCCCGGCCGGCAGTTCTACCTAGTACTGATTTCACAGCTTTTCTCCACTACCGTATTTAATTGCTTAGTCTAATTAGTTTCCAAGAAGATTTGAGAGGATCAGCAAGTTGCTGCAGCTACCTAGCTACAAGCATCACAGTTTAGTAGTCGTATGAAACTCTATCTGATCTGATCCCATTACGTACGGGTCATTCATGCTCGGTGTCTGTAATTATTTGTGTATGTAGCTAGATTTTTTTTTTTAGCTTATTTAACAACTAGCTACCGCGTGCATTAAGACATAGGACTACCACTACCCTGCAATTATTTTTGTTCTCATGAAAAATCCTCGTCCCTCAAGTCTGAACAAAAACAGCAAATTTAGAACATGTTCGCTTGCTGTTAAGAAGAAGAAAACTGTAATGGGTTGTCTACTTCGAGTGACTGCGTAAGCACACCCACCATACAAACAATGCAATTTCTTCTCATTATGTATCCATGTGTGTGCACGATGTGTAATCATATTCCAATTTTAAGCACAATTTAAAATAGCAGGCTATGCGTCTTAGAAGCGACTATTTTCAGGCGGCAAGAAAGCTATACCGAAGGTATAGTGAAGCTAAACCATTTAGAGTTTTCTACAAAACAAAAACTCCCTAGAATAATTAGCCATCAAATATTCATAGAATCTATAAATATGACAAAAAATTCAGTGATACAAACTTGTACTGAACAATAATGATGATTGTAGTAATAAAAGTAGTGCATAAATGCATATTACATATCCATGCCTAGCTTTTAAATCTAAATATGGAAATATTTGGACTTAGCGGGAGAAATAGTCCTACTTTTAAACTTATTCAATTTTACCGTGATTTAGCAAGATATTAGCGGGAGATTCAATCTAGAGAGAAAAGGATGTACCTTTGGCGGCAGTGTTGTGAATACGTTATAGCGATCGTATAGGGAAAAGACAACGTGCTATTTAAAATTTTGGTTTTAAGCTGCCACGAAAGCCGTGAAGCCATTTTCTAATAATAATTTACCTCTACAATCCTAATATAACTACTCGCATACACACACACTACATTTATTTGAAGGAGCTTATATGGCTTTCATATTGGTGGCCGGATTAACATTACGGTACCATGTTTTTTTACCATGCTCTATTACAGCGAGGTTCGTAGGTTTTGTGATATTCTTCTGAAGACGATGGTTGTTGGTGTCGATTTTCTGATTTTCTTAGTACTTTTTAAGCTTTTGCTCTGTCGACATCTTAAAGTGTGTAGCATCTTTTTTTTGTTTGCATCAGATGGATGATGTGAACATGAAGAAGGCTTAGAAGATAGATGATGGATGGATTATGGATATGCTAGAACTTTAAGCGGTAGAAAATTTTATAACATTCTATTGGTGATTATGAAACATGAATAATTATTTAGAAAATGCAACGCAGTCTCAACTAACAAGACTTGATCTAACCTGGCTTGACACACATATGTACCGGCTATTTTCTCTCTCTGAAGTAAATGTTCATAACTATTGCTGGAAGTGGGTTATCACCGATCGACGCCAAAGCTCTGGATAGTATAGACTGTAGCAGAACAAAATGTGAGCCCAAAATTCATTTTTCTTGGCGAATCTGCGAAACTCGTATTTTTCGAAGGTGTTTTTTTTGCGAATAGAACCATGACATTAAGAAAAATATCGAACAGTACAAAACATCTCAACAAAAACGAAAATTACAACGAAATTCTTCAGATGCCCTTCGTCTTCGACCTCTAGACCATGTTGACAGTGCGCCACTGCTGCCTCTACTCCCTGAGACGGCCTGCCATTGTTGGTTGCGGACGAGAAGTTGCCGAACAAGTCAACAAGACCACATCTGTCCCGGAGATGAAGAAGGAATAACCGCCGAGTAAGCTCCATGAAGATCCGGAGATCCCCGTAGCCAGAAGAAATCTTCGAGAACCATACCACTCCCATAAACTTCTCGGTGTCACCGTCGAGATGGGGCTGAAGCCGGGGAGACTTTATTGAAAAAACACCGCCGCCACCTGAGTGTCGCCCCGCCAAATTAAAACCCTAGAAACCAAGGGAACAGAGCTCTCCCACCGACGGGGACCGAGATCCACCTCACCTCCAAGGCCCGAAGGCCACATAAGTGAGGCAGAATTGCAGCACCGGCGAAAGGAGGCTAGGAACCCTAGTCACCTTGAGATCGCCGGCCTCTCGCGTGGGCGTACGTACCTGTTCGCGTATCTATCAGACATTTTCCGGAGGAGTTTAACATTGGCAAATTTTCAAGTTATTTATCTATTTTGTGCTTTGATAATAAGATCAAGAAAAGCTTGCGAAAACAGAAAGAAGAAGAGACATGATTAGTGGTTCCACCACAAAACCCAAGTGAAGAAGAGCGTGAAGTCCGGCTAGCCGTAGCAGCTGGCAGGCCAACCGACCGGGTCATCGTGCTTTGGCTGATTCTTTGCCATTTGAGCTCGACGCTGCGCGCGCTCGTGATGTTTCTCACCGTTTCCGGAAACGGAGCACGGCCACTGTCACTGATGCATCCTTTAAAGTTCAACAAAGGCCGGCTACTTACTACGTACGCGTTTGCTTTTGTGCCACTCCATTTCGGTGTAACAGTAGATGCCATAGCCTCAAAATTAGATCGATAATATATATGTAGTAGATGGAAACTTCAGTAGTGCATTCACGCTAGCTAGTTATTATTTTTCAGAGATTAGATCGATTCTAGCCTGCATCCAGGCATATTGCATGATCATATTCCTAACCTTGGCAATGAAAGGTACAAACATCTTTAAAACAACCTTACTTCTGTGTGTTTAGTCTAGACATATACATTTCTAGGAGTCTCCAGAAATTTGGGGCCACAATTCGAAAAGTAAAATACGGCCTCAATTTTTTTAAATGTATACCTGCTATCACACATAACTTTTTTTGAAATTTACGCCTTATAAGATCTAAATGTTTTTTCGATAAAGAAAATATATTAATATTAAAAGATACCAATTACACTCAGCCTCTGCAACAATGCCTCACCCTAGTGGCAGTACATATGCACACAACCAAAAAAAGTAAAGAAAACTAAGAAATAAAAGTCCCGCTACAACATTCCAGATCTAGCAACAACAATACAACCACCAGCGTGACAACACCTGAAATACAAATTCTCCAAAAGCGACGGTTCCAAGAAGGGAACAGTGCACCAGCGCCGTCGTCACCCGACCAAAGGTATTAGGTTTTCACCCTGAAGATAGTCCCCACACTCAAAACAATGCCTCCAACAAGGTCATTGCCAGACACAACAAGTTAAGGCCAGACCTTGGGTTTTTACCCTGAGATGTAAGACTCTGAACTTCACTTGTGTTGCCGGCCTTGCCGCCCCCACATGGATACCACTTTGGCCTTCATGATATTTCTTCTTCTAACTTCACCATGGACCAAAAAGTCACATGATGTCAACACAGAATATAGCTTCTCGCTGCTCCCTCCGGAACCAAACGGTCGGAATAAAAACTTGGGTGTGCGCAACCGAATACCACCCAATGCAGCAAACTCCAGGCAAAAGATGCATTGTTCCATTCACCGGCGGAGCTTTCCGGAACTCATCTGTCCAGCTAGATCAAAGCAAACTGACCTCCGGCATATCTTCATCTTCGCTTGCGAGAAACCTGAGGACCACCACCAAAAACAAACCAAGACCAGCAACCCCCATGCCGCAAGTCCCTCCTGCCGGATCACCAGGGAAGAGGACGGTTGCGCGGATCATGCGTACCACCGCCAAACCGTTACCGGGGGCGAAGGCCGCCACCGCTCCACCGAATCCTCCATGGCTACCGACGGAGAGCATCAGGCTCCGGCCAAGTAGCCGTGTCGCCCGGCTTTCTCCACCGGCGCTTCATCACCTCCCATGGAACGCCGCCGCGGAAACCCTCTCCTCCCCCCTCGTCGTTCGACGCAAGGGGCGCCGCCACTGCCGCCGGAGCTGGGGCCGGGGCTGTGGCCGGGGCCTGGGCCGGAACCGGGGCCAAGGCCGGAGCCGGGGGCGGGGCCGAGGCCAGCAGCAGCGGCGACTGAGGGGTGGTGGTCCGGGGGCTGCTGCTCGGGGCGGGGTGGGCAGATCCTCCGCCACGGCCCGGGAGGGGGGCGGGAGAGGAGGAGGGCGGCGGGTAGGTCAGGAGAGGATAAGATCTAAATGTGGTTCATGAAAAGTTATCACTTGTCTCTACATTTGTACTGCTAGTATCTGAAAATTATCAATTGCCACTATAGAGCCTAATTACACCAGGGGACTAGCAGAAAGAGGCACGAGACCAGAACGAGCCTAACTACTCCCCCCGTCCCCTATTAGTTGACTCTGACTGATTGCACTTCGAGCAATTTAGATGTACTCCGCACTTCCTGTTCTCATAGAATTGCATTAAATTTTGAATGATAGAATCTGATTTTTTTTTAATGAAACACATGACAATCAAAAAAGCTCACACATACACGTACACACACTCATTCCTATGAACGCACGTACGCACACCCTACCCCTATGAGTACCTCCAAGTGTTAAACAACTGATTCGGCGGGTCTTGAGATTGACGAAGTCACCACAGGTGCCTCGCTGTCGACAGGAACATCGCCTCCTACGAAAGAATATTCCGAATTTATGAGACATCAAAGTGTTAAATCTGGGATTTGAATCTGAATTTACTTTCATGATGTTAGTTTTGTTCGCCTAGTGTGTATTTGCTAGGAGGAATTGACCCTTGTACCTACAGTTTGGAAAAAATGGCCGCTGTTAGAGGAGCAAACAAATAGTTTCTCACATTGGCATATCGAGCTATTGTTAGTTGGGCGACATAAAATATTGTTTTGAATTGTGCGGGGTAGTCTTGGTTTTTCATATTCCAGTGCACATTTTTTTGGAAATGGAGGATATATATAGTCCCGGGCTCTGCATCTGTTTTTTTTATTAATTTATTCAACAAAGGAAGGATAAAGTGCATACATCAAAAAAATTCAAAATCTACACAGAACACCTACATATTCGATAATGGATGAAGATCATATCAAAAGGACCTTATCTAGAAAACAATGAAATCCCTTCACCAGCTAGAAACCAGGAACATATCACATAAGCCGAGTCGACGCTCTCTGCGAAACCACAGAGCGCTCATCCGGTTTATCAGACTCTTCTCTATCACCTCAAGTGGGGTTTACTTTCGCGGGTTTAAAACTTCTAGAAGCGAAATAAAGCCATAGTGTTTCTCTAATGCCAAAACTCGCTAATTTTCTAGGATCCCTCCACTATAACCTGCTGACTCATGGCAAAAGAGGGTCAGTTCTCGGTGCATGGGAGGTCATGTGGATGTTTCAGACATTGATATTGTGCTTTTAGATTCGTGCATGTGTGTACCGTTAAGTTTCACCAAGTTTTGGTAAACATATATCAGGGAGTAAAACGAAATGAAACAGACTTAATTTCTCATCATGCATTGCCACCCTCTCTCTCTTATGGACCAGCATTTCCCTTGAGCAACAACCACATACTAAACACTTTCATTTTGAGTACGTGACACCGTGCTTGCTCAAAGGAATATAAAGATCTGTCCGGGAGCATTGCCGAAGCCAAGGCCCTTTCCCCACATCAAGTTCATTCTCTCTGCCTCTCTACGTACGTGTGCCCTCGTCATCTCCTTCTTCACTAGTTGAGTTCTCCTCCCCACGTGTTGGAACAATGAAGTCAGGATGGGAACCGGAGCAGCGGGATCTCGGCGACCTCGGGCTCGCCGGCATCTTCCGCGAGACCATCCGCGTGGTCCGGCGAGTCTTCCTCCCCAACTACGGCGGCACCCTTCTGCGCCCGCTCCTCACCGATTGTTTTCTCGCCAATGCCGTCTTCTGCAGCCCCCACTGTCTGGACCTGGGCGTTTTCTTCTTCTACCTCCAGATCCTCGGCCTCCTCCTCCACCCCCAGGTCCTAATTCTCCTGACCCCCGACTATGTCTTCTGCGTGGCGTCCCTTTACTGCACAGGCGGCGGCTTCCGCGCCGCCCACAGCGTCCTCAACGAGCGCCTCCCCGCCGTCCCGCTCAGGCGGCTCTTCTGCACGTTCTACCTCGTGGCACTCCCCATTCTCGTCATCTTCACCTCCCTCTCCGTCGCGGCCCTGCTCGGCCTCGACGACGAGATCTTGCTGGCGATGCGCCTGCTGGGATGGGCCAGAGCGGCCTACGCCGCCGTCGTGGGCCACCTGGCCTGCGTCGTCTCGGTGTTGGAGGACGCCGTCCTCTTCGGCGCCGTGCGCAGGAGCCGGGAGCTCCTCGCCGGGAAGTTCTGGACGGTGGCGACCTTCCTGCTCACGCTCGACGGTTGCATCATCGCCCTACTGGTGGCCTTCCAGGCGCTCATGGCGGGTGGCGCACGGAGCCTCGGCGCTGGGTTCGGACTGGCCGCCGTGACGGCGATATACGGAGCGCTGCAGGCGCTGCTCCACGTCGCTCTGGTGGCTCAGCCGGTGGCCTACATGGTCTGCAAGAGCCACCGTCAGGAGGTCGTCGACCTGGTCCAACTCCACGGCTCCACTACACTCGCCGTCGACGGCGATAATTAATGGCGTGGACCTGCAGTGGGTGCACAAGGCATCGCAGCTCACTGCTAACCCTGCAACTACTCTCGAGCTTGCTATCCTGGGGAGTTTAGTGCTAATTAAGCTTTGTTTCTACTATACTAGTACTACCTACTTAGCTTCCAATAAGATGTTCTTAAGGATATGCAGTCGTATCTCGTATGGAACTCTGATCCCATTGTTATTAGTATGAGAGATGCATGCTTGGGATTATGCATGTGCGAGGCTTTGAATAGAATAATAGATATGTTTAATTTCATTGGATTTGTGCCACCCAATCTCACTGCAGCTCGGTTTTGAAATATTTGAAAATTACTTTATGTGTACTAGTGCAGAGTTTCGCTAAAAACACATTTATTTTTAGACTGCAGAAAAAACAAATTTATGGCTGTAGAACTGACTTGAAACTCTTATTTTATCCCACGAATTACTTTTTTGTGTAGTTCAATATACAATGTCTTTCTTAACGAAACTTGTGGTGTACATATTATATGTGTGTATGTTCTTTCAGTATATTTGTCTGTACCCAGAAATAAGGGAGTGGTGTTTTGGAACATGGGTGCATATGCTCCTTATATTTTGAAATGCATGTTATGTACATTTTAAATTTCAAAAAAACTGAAACAAAAAATTTGTACGTACATCTTCACATGCTACACGCTCACAAAGTTGTTTCATAAAAAATTGACTTATCATGTGACGTGTGTAAAAAAGACAAAATTCAGTGCTAAAATTAATGCTTTTCACAAGATGAAGTTTCTCCTTTTTACATAGACCACAAAAAATATTGGTTTTTCGTGAAACTTAGCGAATGCACATACATTATGGAGATGTACATGTAGAATTTTTTATCCAAATTTTTTGACATTTCGAAATATGTTTTTTTGGTAGAGGGAGCATATGCACCCGGGAGCCGAATTGAATTTCCGCAGAAATAACGTTTATACAATTAAAGAACGAGAGCACTAGTGTGCGGAGATGCAAGTACTAGCTTCTGTTTTTGCGGGTAATAATTATACCACATATAGTTTAGTTTTTGGCTCCTGGGTGCATATGCTCCCTTTAGTTTAAACTAGGACAATACCCGTGCGTTGCCACGGAGCACTTGGGAGAGAAAACGTAAACTTTTATGAGAACCGGCACAACTATAAATTTGCTCTAAAATCAATTGACATGTGTAACCTAGCCTAAGTGTGCCCTTTTTCATTACCCGTCGACAGAGCATAAGTGGCAACGAAATCGAACAAAAGTGTTAAATTTGGAAATGCCAAGCTAGCCTCATTTTGTAAAAAAATCTTAAGTTTCCAAGCAAGACAAATTAAAGGTAAGAGGAGACACATAAGTTATTTCCGGCAGAGTGCTGCGTTTCCTTTAGTAGAATAAATTGGTGCTCCGGACTGCTCCCATCTGTAACAAATGCATCAATCTTATTCTCCTTCAGATTCCCTCATGATGCAATTGGTATGCTGATGCACTTGGTCTGCTGGTTTAGCAGATTGCTAGTGCCATCGGAGCTGATGTTGTAAACCTTGTGGCAGTGCATGACCGGAGCCATTTTAGATTTCCGTCTAAAACCATTGGGACAATGACGCTGCCAGTGCTCTCCGCTTATTCTACCGTTCATATTTATCAAAACATGTAGTCATCTCTTGCAATATTTGAGTCAATTTTGTACATTGATATCTGAACTTTTCCTGAAAATATTTGCCAAGCTCTTTACATATATTAAAATGACCGCAATTTAGTAAATGAAGGAATATTGAACAAGCAAAATGGACCGGATCCTTTTCCTGGCCGAGGAGGTCTAGACCATCACGTTCTTGGTGCATACCTGTACATTAACAATGATGCAAATTATCCACAGTAAGCAGCCAATCACATGATGAAACGAATCCTCCATGAGAAATCTGTTTACCCTGCTCCCTCCATCGCAGGCCTCTCCCGATTTGGTCTTATGCACCCCGCTGCACCCCATCGCTGCACCCTCTCTCTGAACTGATCTGCTTCTCCGGCCAGACACCGCCAGGGTGCTGCTAAGTCATGTCCTTGCACATGCTGTCGCGTTGCTG
Source organism: Lolium rigidum (assembly GCF_022539505.1). Lineage (NCBI taxonomy): Eukaryota > Viridiplantae > Streptophyta > Magnoliopsida > Poales > Poaceae > Lolium > Lolium rigidum. The sequence goes on from NC_061511.1 coordinate 62,281,375, forward strand.
CAACGCGCTGGACGGAGGAATCAGAGGCGGTGAGTGCGCCGACTGGAGGAAACAGGGGCGACAGAGGAGTTCTAGTTGAATCAAGGGCGGTGAGCGGCCGGAGGAAACAGGGTTGGCCAGCGATTCACATTAGTTAGATCCGCTCAATCTGAACTCAACCCTGGTACTGAATTTGTCCTGCGCTATCTAGCCGGACTGCCGGAGAGCGCCTCAACGCCAAACGCACGCGAGACCAAGGTCCAGATCTGCAGTAACAGCCGTGCGCTTGCTGGAGCAGCAGTAGTTTGGAGCTCTCTTGGAGAAGAAGCATCATCATCGCCCGCGAGATCTGATCGGGCGGCCACCAGCTCCATGCCCGCACCGCCCCCCCCCCCCCTCATCCGCGCCTGTAACAACTTCATGGCCGCCAAGCTCGTCTGCTCCTTGCCGACCTCGGCCACCTCCGCCACGCCCGCGCTGAAATCCGGGACTTCCGTTGCCGACGGAAAGCACTCCGTCGAAATTGTGCAATCTATTTGATTAGATTTTTTGTTTGATTTCTGTGGGAATCGATGTGGAGGAGTCGGGCCATATATATAGTAGGATTTTTTGGGGAGCAATCGAATTTGCGCCGAACACGCGTGGATGCAGGGAAGGGAAGGAGCCAGAGAAGGAGGTGAGATGGATGCCTAGCTCTTCGCGGAGTCCCTGTGCTACACGGATGCGATGCAAGAAAGGCAAGGGTGTTGGTCGGGGACAGAAAAAAAAGAAACGAAACGGTACGGTGGTAATTGTGCGTAATATGCGGTTTGGTGGGAGGGTAAAACAGTCCTAGAAAAAGTTGGACGAAAATTTTGGCAGAAACCTTAGCTCCTTTATTATTAGGTATAGATATAGATATAGACTAGCAGAAGTGCCCGTGCGTTGCATCGGGAGTAAAGTCGGTCCATTGCAACAGGATATTGAAAATAGATATATGCCTTCTTCATCGGGCACGGTCCCACCATCGGTGATATGTAGCTGATAATTAGAGATGCAACTTGTGGTGCGTTGCCATGGATTGGTTTTATTATTAAAAAAATTGCTGAAAATGATTTTACTATTTCAAGTGTTAAAATTTCATGTGATAACCTCACAAAAAGAAGGTGGCAATTACTAATAGGAACAGGTCGGCAAGGCAGCTTTGTACAAGTTCGGTATCATAAATATCACATATTTTGAATGGTGAGGTATCATATTGAATAGTTCAAGAGATACACTTTGATAGAACAAATCGTAAGAAATATTATTGCTAATTCTTGTAATTATTTAACTTAGCTCTAAATTAGCTGCGATTTCAATATCTAGAAAAGAAATGGGCATTAGGACTGTAAAAATACCTCAAGTAAATGATCTAAAATATTATTTACGTATTCTTCTCCAGCAACATACTTCTTCATATTGTCGAGTAGAGATATCTCATCAAAAAGTGATGTTCAAATTGATCACATGTAAGGCATTCCATGTCCACGGATTGATAGGATGAAACAATGGTAATTTTTAGAACTTGCCAAACTTGCGTTGGCATCAATCAATAGTTTCATAACGTCAATGTGTTCCTCCGTCCATATTAGACACATGTGGTTTCCATTTATCTTAAGAAAATTCTTCACTCTGTACATAGTAATACAACCGTGATCAGATAATATGTTCAGCACAAATTACAATATTACATATACATTTACAGCAGACAAATCTTGCTGTGAGGCTCCAACACAAATTTCATACGGACCTTTGGAGCAATATCAGCTAAAGCTTTCAAAGCATGATCATAGATTGTCTCCTAGATATTCTTGTTTAACTGCTGGACCTGAGGAACCATTCCATAATGCAGCGTATGCCATGGTCGTCCGTCTCCGCATCGCTGATCAGATTAGGAGTGACCGAAGCATCTCAATTAGTACTACTACACTATAAATATAGCAGACACGAATGTTGTGCACACTGGATTAGCAAACTAATTAAGTCTGCTGCCACGAAGCAAGCCTACAACATGCATAATTGTTATCATCTCGGTCTTAAATAGTATTAAGCTTGTTAGCTGAATAAAAAGAATCGCTGGGCAATAAACCATCAACAGGAATCAGCAATCTATACTCGAACAAAGGAAATAGAAATGAAACGAACAAGTAAAAAGGGGACATAAACAGAGATTGTACATGTCCATTGTGAGGTGGTCAGCCGGTGGAGCACTCTCGAAAGCGTTGGAGCCCCTGGCTATACTTCCGGACGGCGGCGCACATCAAAGCGAGGAGCTTGTATCCTGCTGGCCCATTCCCGCTCGCTCGTGCCCTTGCGACGGACCTCGTCTTCATCTTCCCGGCAAGATGCCATATAGCGAGCGTTAAATAGACAGGCTGATTTAACACATCGACATATATTTGTTTGCGGGGTGACATCTATTTGTTCGAAAGTTCATTGAAGCCACATCGAGTCAGCATATGCAAAACTTGCTCCCTTCTTGGTCATTTGGTTTTGGACCAAACAACGGTGCTATTGCTTCTTGATTTTGGAGGTTGATGAGGATATTTTTCAGGCAACTCACGGACGTATATAAACAGGTTAGATCCGGAGCGAGGTGGAACTTTTCAGTAAAAATACCATAGCTAGACATAACCGATCGGCCAGTTTTTTGTGGGCAGCTTCACTTCACCGATTGGGCCACTCCGATATTTCTGTTATCTTGGACTGGATTGAGGTATATTTTTAGCTACAAATTTCGATCATACAGGATCCAAATGATCGACATGTTCGACATGACTCCCACCAGGCAATGATAATATTGTGCAACTAAAGCTCTTAAACCAGAAGTGCATATAAGACTTTGTGTGGTACCTCTATTTGATTCAGAGATAACCATCAAGATATGATGCAGGTCGGAATGAATCAGCATACCAACAAATGGCGGTAGCTTCTGATTTTTTATGAACTGATATAACAGGCACCACCATAGCACCTAGCATACATCTATCCCAAGGAATTCAACATTTTTTGCTTGCAAACAGCAGGTTCCAGCCCAGGAAAAAAATGCGCACATGCACTGGCCTCCTGCATGCGCAATCTCAAAACCTTCAACACCGAGCTCAGCTAGGGGATTGTGCACTTCAGTAGGAAAGCCAACATGTTGGTAATCGATGGAGACAGCTGCGCTCAGTCGAATAATTGGTCTCCACGTTGTGGATGCTCCCAGCAGAGTCAATCAAATTCCCAGTAGGGCAAGGTAACTGCCAAGTGCAGCGGAGGATGGGCCATCGTTGGCCATGGCTAGCCAAGCACATGGTGTGATTCATCTGCTCTAGCAAGCCACTGATTCCAATCCACGCGATGGCACATCTGCTTCCGTCCACTCAATCCGGATGGAGCTGAGTTCTCGGGGGAAGACGGACGGCGCCGGGTCGTCGTTTTGCCTCGCGCTTAATCAACGCATCCCTCCCCCGCCTCCAGCTTGCTGGAGTACTGGGACGGCATCCATGGCAGCGGAGATCTAGGATCCATGGCGGTGATGAGCACAATCAGCTGTCGGGATCCATCGAGGCGGAGACCGTGCGTCACCGGATGAGGAAGATGAAATCGCGGCTCGGCCAGTGCAAGCTCCGGCTGTGTCCTTCAGGGGTTCTGCTATTGGTTGTGATCAACTGCGGCGGAAGAGGAAATCGCGGCGGGCGTCTCCTCGATTTTCGTATGGGCGAGATCCCGATCTGATCAGACTTCGGGAGCGGGAGGCGGATCTAGAGGGTCTCGGGAGGAGATAAATAAGATGGAAACTGAATCGGTAGTGGCAATCTGCAGTATTATGCGGTTTGGTGGGAGGGCAAAATAGTCCCAAAAAAAGCGTTGACGAAACTTTTTGGCAGAAACCTTAGCTCCTTTATTATTAGGTATAGACTACAACTTTGATGCATTTTGAAATGTCAAAAAATTCCAAACGAAAAATTCATGTGTACATCTTGACATGCTACGTACACAGAAAGTCTTTCCATGAAAAATGAACTTGTAGTTTGAGCTGTGTAAAAAAGACAAAATTTAGTGCTAAAAATAAGGCTTTTTTGTGAGACTTGTTTTGTCTTTTTTACATCGAACACAAAAAATATCGGTTTCTCGTGAAACTACACAAACGCACATAGATTATCGAGATGTACATGCGAAATTTTTTGCTAATATATTTTGATAATTAAAAATATGTTTTTTGGGTGGAGGGAGCATATGCACCCATGAGCCAAATTGAATTTCCGTCTAAAAATGTTTCTACAAATTAAGTGCATTTTTTGGATGAGGGCGTGTGGCTGTGTGGCCAGTAACAAGTGTTTCATCATCCCCCTTTTTTTTCCAGAGCTACCCAGAAGTTTCGTTGAAAACTTGAGATCACAGAGAAGATAACAACATGCCCCACCTTCGATCTTCTACCAACATTATTGTCCTTGAGCAACCATATGAACACTTCAATTTTCAGTACCAGCTTATCTTACCAAAAATGCTCAAAGGAAAATAAAAACACCTTAGTCAGCATTGCCAAAGCGAAAGCCAAGTCCCTTTCACCACATTGCTTTCTCAGCCGCAGTACATGTGCGTTCTTGATCTCTTGCTTCACTAGGGTCAGTTTGCTTGCTCACACCATTTTCGTGCAGCTTAAAAACATGGAGTGATCGATGTTTCTCTCATTAATTCTAATGAGTTACGGTTTAGTAGTCAGATGAGTACGTGCGATAACTTTTTACATGACTTTTGTTGATATCTTAATTTGGGTGTGTGTGTGGGGTGGGGTAGGGGTTGTTTGAATTCTTATTCAAACTTAAATATATGATATTCAAATCGGATTTGAATTTTTGATTGGAATTAGAAACACAATTAATAAAAGATAGATGATGTAAAATAAAGGAAATGCTTCTTTATTGCTCACAAATGTTATTAAACTGGTCTCTTACAATTTTCGTACAAAAATTACAAACAAAAGATAAAGATGGAGAAATGAAAGTCTTACCCAATTTGTATTATTCTTCTTGATCTTATAACATGCGTAACAAATAAAGACCCAAAGCGGAGCATCTTTTAATGTTAAAATGTTGCTTTACCATTAGTAAGGCATTTCAATGTTTTTAAACAAGAACGAATTTTAGGAAGGCAATATCAAATCCATTAGGGAAGAATTAGGACATAGTTCATATCACAGATGTGATTACACGTGACAGTGTGAGGCAAATATGTAACAATAGGCAACTAAATTTAGAGAAACCCAAACAGAGATACAAAGCAATGGCAAGGCGGCTATAAAACCCTCTAGATCTTACCTGGGCTATAATTACAAGAACTTAAGAAACAGTTCAATGAATTAGGTTTATCACTAATTACCTAAACTAGTTCCATCATTAGCCAAAGTTCACAACAAGATAAGCCACTGAATTAAAGCATCCTCAATCCAACAAGTAAATACATTTTGCAGGTGTATGAAAATAACAACAACTGGGATAAATTTTAACCAACCGAGTTGATCCATGGGCTTGCAATGTTGTGTTATTGTCCAAGGCGAGCAACCAGAGAACATATGAAAACAACAGTACCAGCCACACTCATAGCTAGCAAGCTAGCTATCACCACCATTCCATTGACCACAATCAACAACTCATCATCAACTCTCTCCAGAACACACACAAAATCATCAAAGAACCCAAATCACCACGGTTACTTCCAACACTACTAGAAACCGGATTAAGAATCTAGGAGTAGCATGCTATCCACAAGAATAAAGTTTACAAGAGCAATGAGACACATGTTTCTCTCCATCTAGCTGCTTGATCAAAAGATCATCTCAAACAATCTTGCCATATAATTGGAAAATATCAATATGGATTTGCTGCAGGAAATTATGCACACATCCATGTTACGCCTACTCATGAAGTATCGCTTAATTGTGTAGTGTTTGACGCCATTTGTCTCAATACCAATATACTACTAGCAACTATTTAATGGAATATGTGGGCACTTGACCTAATCTTACCAGTCAAGTTTTTCTACAACTATGCATCTTCGGGGAGGTACCACAACATAGATGTATGACTACAAATATTGGCACATGAGATAATAAATTAAATAAAATCTACCTAGAAGTAATTAGCACTTAAACCGTCAGATTTTGCGTAGGAAAGAATGAGGATTATCTTGTTTATGAAGTTTTGCTCTGGCCGGGAGTACTGGTTTGGCCACCGGTAGTACCGCTGTCTCCAAGGAGGCGGTACAACGTCCGCCCATTGATCTGGTACGCATGGGAAGGAACCGATGTTGCGGTACTACCGTTGCATCCCTAGGAGCAGTACTCGTGATACTGCTCTGGTTACGTCTTAGGGGTTACGTTGATTCGGTACGCTGACCGATACCCGACCGGTACGTACCCTAGAAGTACCGCTGAGCCACGTTCTACGTGGCTCGCGGTAGTACCGCTCATGGTACCTCTTATTGGTCTTCGTGCGCAGTAGTATCGGGCTCGGTACCGCTCAGGTACCGCCTAGTTTACAGAACGTAGAATAGGCATCGATACTCTGACTGATAGTCAGACCCGGTAGTACAACTCCATGAGTTGTAGGCATTGACGAGGACAAACGAGTAACTCCGGGAGCGGAACTACTTCTGGTCCGTGCAGTATTACCGGTCGTGCCTGAATCTGCACATAACGACAAGATTTTGTGTGTGTGTGTGTGTGGGGGGGGGGGGGGGTATAAAACGACCCTTTCTCCCCCATGGGTTCTAGCTCTTCGTCATTAATTCTCCTCCATTGTTGATCTTGAAGAGCTTGACCTATTTGTTGTTTCCTCCTCTAACTGTTGAATTGTTTTCGGCGAAAGAGAGAGGAGATATAGATCTATTTCTACACCAATGAAAATCTTCTTTTTGTGAGGGGATCTTACTAGATTTAGATTTTGGAGTCTTTTGTGGATTTCTTCCTTTGTTCTTCCTCCCTTATTCCCCATAAGATTTTCTATCTTTGGTGGAATTTGGGACTGAAGGACTTGAGAACTTGTGTTCTTCCCATTGAATAAGGTTCATCGGTATAAATTATCTATGGAAATAAAGTGAAATGAAAGTTTGTGGGCTATTACTCTTGGGTGATTGTACCCGAAGCATGTACCTCTTGGGTTCTTGAAACCCTAGACGACTTGTTGGATTTTTGTGACGTTGTGGCTTTGGTGGTAATTATTTGGGATACTCCAATTGTTGTGGAGTTTATCTCAAGCTTGTTAACTTCATGAAGATTACTTGGGAGCCTCCAATTAAGTTGTGGAGCTGACTCAAAGCTTGTACGGGTCCAGTGACCACCCTCAAAAGTCCCGTAGTGGATCAAAGTTTTCCCTTTTGGTGGGAAGACTCGAGGAGAATATGGTGCGCCAATGTAGCATTTAGAGTGCATTGTGCCTCCACACTGCTCAAAGGGAGATTAGCACCCACAAGGATGTGAACTTCGGTATACATCATTGTCTCCGCGCTCCAATGTGGCATTTGGAGTGCCTTGTGCCTTTGTGACGTTTTCACCTTGTTTTCTGTAAATTATTTGGGTAAGTACCACTCTTCTTAATTAATAAATGACAAGTATTTTTCCTTGTTTAAAAAGCAAGTAACATGGGAAACTTGGGGATACAGACGATCAGTATCATCTTGCATTTGTCCATATGTGCAAGCATGATTTTTTCATACTCTTTTTGCGTTAAAAGAAGGTGACGGTGCTAAAATTATTTTCTTTGACGGCAGAACCCAACTTAAAATTAACAAGTGACAAAAACAGTGCGAAAGTAATTATTTTTCCAGGAAACAAAGGTAATTAACACAACTAACGACAAAATGAGACACTTCTCATCAAGATTAAATAGCTAACTTAGCAAGACATGCAGGCCAACGTGTTCCAACTTGTTGCATATGAATTTGCAGCGACTCCATAAATCTAATAGAGTGCTGCTAGGTTGTGATATTCTTTTAAAGTCGACGGTTGTTGATGTTGATCTTCCGATTTTCTTTGTAATCTTTTAGCTTTTGATTTGATAGTTGTGTTGGGTTTGTATCCGTGCTCTGTCGACGTCTTTAAAGGTGGAGCATTTTTTGTTTGCATCAGCTGGATGCATTATGTGATCCATGAATAAGGTCTAGAAGATAGAACTGGATGGATATGATAAGCACTTTCAGCGCTAGAATTTTTTTTAACATCACATTGATGATTATGAAACATGAATAATTATTTAGAAAATGCAACGCAGTCTCAACTAACAAGTTTTGATTTAACCTGGCTTGGCACACATGTGTACCGGCTATTTTCTCTCTCTGAAATACCTGTTGGCTACTGTTGCTGGCAGTGGGTTATCACTGATCGACACAAAAGAACTGCAGAGTAGAAACTAGTAGAAGAACAAAATGTAGGCCCGAAATTCGGTTTTCTTAGAGAAGCTGCGAAACTCATATTTTCCGGAGTCGTTTAACATTGGAAAATTTTCAAGTTATGTATCGAAAAACCAAATCTGAACTGGGGTGTAGATGCTCCTGGTTTAATAAAAAAATCAAAACAAATAGTAAAATAATTTTAAAAAATCTAATATTTTTGGACAATAAACATGAACAAGTGTTCTAACTGCACACCAAAAATTTCCGAGAAAAGACATCTATAGTGGTTTGTGCAAAAAGGCTAAAATACGGTGCTGTTTCGAACGTCTAGATTTGTTTCTTACATCACTTCAATTTGTCTTTTTTGCACAGATCACTACGTAAGCCTTTTTCCGGAGATTTTTGGTGTAAAGTTAGAACAAGTGCTCATGTTCATTTTCCAAAAATTTCAGATTTTTTTAAAAAAAATTCTATTATTGTCGATTTTTTTATTAAATCAAGAGCATCTACACCTGAGTTCAGAAATACCTTGTCCATTGCTTTTGTGCTTTAATAGTAAGATAAATAAAAAGTTGTGCAAAAAAAGAAAGAAGAAGAGACATGATTAGTTGTTCCGCACCACAAAACCCAAGTGAAGAAGAGCGTGAAGTCCGGCCAGCCGTAGCAGCTGGCAGGCCAACCGACCTACAGTATTGAAAAAATATCCTCGCTACTGAAGGAGCAAAATAATAATTTTTCATATTTTCGTATCGAGCTATTGTTAGTTCTGACCTAAATTATTGCTTCAACTTTGATTCATATGAGAAATGTACAGGGGTAGACTTGATTTTCTATATGCCAATGCACATATATTGGTAGGTACTATTTTCTGCTCAGGTAGAAATTTTTTGGGATTTATGGTTAAAGAAGAAAAGGAAGAAAACAGGGTTCTGTTGAATTTCAAGTGTTCAGTTTCACCAATAAGATACGGAGACTTGCTTCACATTTGGAATTACACAAAAAAATAGTTTTCATCGAAAAGAGGTCTATGAATAGTTTTAGGAAAACGTCGATGTTTGCTGGCTTATTTGGAAGAGAAAAATAGAGTACGTTATAATAATCCTCGCTATTGAAGAAGCAAAATAATAATTTTCATATTGTAGTATCGAGCTATTGTTAGTTCTGACCTAAATTATTGGTTCAACTTTCTGTTGTCGCTGAATCATATGAGAATTGTACAGGATAGACATGATTTTCTATTATGCCAATGCACATATATTTGTAGGTAGTATTTTCTGCTCATACTTGAATATTTATGTACTGAAATGGTTCTAATCTCCTCACCGTTTCTGATGATTCGACTAGCTGGTATGTGATGTCAATGTAGAGTAGAGAAAGACTAGGGCCAGACAAGCTGACACGGATTTCTCCTGTCCCCGTCCACAAAAAACTTTGGCCCAAAGGAACACCACCACCCACCTGTACTCCAACACGATCTTAGAGTTGCCATCACCATTCGCTTCGAGACACTGGCAAGAGGCCTGAACAAAAAAAGGTACACGGCATCGATGGGGTGAGGAACAACAACCTCGCAACCAAGCTGGGTGGAACCCACCTCCACCGCCAGAGGGCAGTCATTGATCGGACAAGGAAGCTAGAGCACACAATACCCCATAGGCCCGGCCAGGCCTAGATGGGCCCGTGAAGCTCCGGCCGCCCTACTGCAATAGGCTGGCTACAAAGATGCCGTCCCAGGAACCCGCCTAGTCGTCACAGGGCGCATCCGACGCCCCCTGCCACAGAGCCCCGCCACCATTGGCAGCCGCCGCAAGTAGTCCCCTGCCTCACCGGACCAGAACTGCCCGGAGTGCACCGCTGAGGGGAAGGGCCCTGACCCGCCCTCCATGGCGAGGGGAAGGAAGATCCTGTGCATGTTTCATACATTGATATGATCGGCACAGGTGCAGTGATTTATTTTTGAAGGCTTTCCTTAGGAGTGGTATATGGTCTTTCTTCTTTTTGCCTTTTATGGTAGGATAAATGGTAGCCTGGTGAAGGTATTGTCCTGGGTTTGTTTTCCTTTTTTACTTTATGTATGTCTACTTGTATTGGGCTTGTCTGTCTTTATTAATAAAGGTTGCATGCATAAAATGTTGCTCGGGCCGGCTAATTATCTTGAGTCCATCCACTACATATCACAACATGCTAAGTGATGCCACCAGAGAGGTAATTATCTGTGCATGGGAGTAGCCAGTGCCCTCGTATACAAATGAACTAATGAATTTATAATTTGAAACAACAAAGGAACTAAGAATTTATTACAAGTTCAACAAATTGCACTAGTAGAGAAACCCCCCTTTCGTACCGGTTCCAAAGGGCCTTTAGTACCGGTTTTGAACCTCCCACCTTTAGTACCGGTTCCTTACGACGGGGCTGGAGACCTTTGGTACCGGTTCGTGTTACGAACCGGTACTAAAGGTACTAAAGGCTATTTCGTTTAATTTTTTTATCCATTTTTTTAATTATTTTTCACTCCCAATTTTTTTTCAGAATTTCTAATATTTCCGTTAGTCTCCAACACGAGCACGCTTAACTACACTTAATCTCTAGTCAAATTACTTACCCGTGGTCAAACTTCCCGATCGGTCACTGATACGTCTCAAACGTATCTATAATTTCTTATGTTCCATGCTACTTTTATGATGATACTCACATGTTTTATACACACTTTATGTCATTATTATGCATTTTCCGGCACTAACCTATTGAAAAAATGCCGAAGAGCCAGTTGCTGTTTTCTGCTGTTTTTGGTTTCAGAAATCCTACAAAGGAAATATTCTCGGAATTGGACGAAATCAACGCCCAGGGTCTTATTTTTCCACGAAGCTTCCAGAAGACCGAAGGGGATACGAAGTGGGGCCACGAGGAGGCCAGACCATAGGCCGGCGTGGCCAGGGTGGGGCCCGCGCCGCCCTATGGTGTGGGCCCCTCGCGCCGCCTCCAACCCAACCCTTCCGTAGCCTTCATCGCGAAAACCCCAGTACCGAGAGCCACGATACGGAAAACCTTCCAGAGACGCCGCCGCCGCAATCCCATCTCGGGGGATTCAGGAGATCGCCTCCGGCACCCTGCCGGAGAGGGGAATCATCTCCCGGAGGACTCTTCATCACCATGATCGCCTCCGGATTGATGTGTCAGTAGTTCATCCCTGGACTATGGGTCCATAGCAGTAGCTAGATGGTTATCTTCTCCTCATTGTGCTATCATGTTAGATCTTGTGAGCTGCCTATCATGATCAAGATCATCTATTTGTAATGCTACATGTTGTGTTTGTTGGGATCCGATGAATATGGAATACTATGTCAAGTTGATTATCAATCATATATGTGTTGTTTATGTTCTTGCATGCTCTCCGTTGCTAGTAGAGGCTCTGGCCAAGTTGATACTTGTAACTCCAAGAGGGAGTATTTATGCTCGATAGTGGGTTCATGCCTCCATTGAATGCAGGACAGATGATGAGAAAGTTCTAAGATTGTGGATGTCTTGTTGCCACTAGGGATAAAACATCAATGCTTTGTCTAAGGATATTTGTGTTAATTACATTACGCACCATACTTAATGCAATTGTCTGTTGTTTACAACTTAATACTGGAAGGGGTGCGGATGCTAACCTGAAGGTGGAATTTTTAGGCATAGATCTATGTACTTTGTCGTAATGCCCTGATTAAATCTCATAGTAGTCATCGTGATATGTATGTGCATTGTTATGCCCTCTCTATTTGTCAATTTCCCAACTGTAATTTGTTCACCCAACATGCTATTTATCTTATGGGAGAGACACCACTAGTGAACTGTGGACCCCGGTCCATTCTTTTACATCTGAAATACAATCTACTGCAATACTTGTTCTTTACTATTCTTCACAAACAAACATCATTTTCCACACCATACGTTTAATCCTTTGTTTACAGCAAGCCGGTGAGATTGACAACCTCACTGTTAAGTTGGGGCAAAGTATTTTGATTGTGTTGTGCAGGTTCCACGTTGGCGCCGGAATCCCCGGTGTTGCGCCGCATTACACTCCGTCACCAACAACCTTCACGTGTTCCTTGACTCCCTACTGGTTCGATAACCTTGGTTTCTTACTGAGGGAAAACTTGCTGCTGTACGCATCACACCTTCCTCTTGGGGTTCCCAACAAACGTGTGTCAACTACACGCCAGCAAGATATTTTCTGGCGCCGTTGCCGGGGATCGAAGAAAAGTTACACCACAAAGATTTATATCTCCCACGTCAACTGCACGCCAGCAGCTCTTTTTCTGGCGCCGTTGCCGGGGAGATCAAGACACGCTGCAAGGGGAGTCTCCCACTTCCAATCTCTTTACTTTGTTTTTGTCTTGCTTTATTTTATTTACTGCTTTGATTGTTCTCTATATCAAAAATACAAAAAAAATAGTTACTAGTTTTACTTTATTTACTGTCTTGTTTGCGTTCTCTATATTAAAAACACAAAAAAATTAGTTACTTGCATTTACTTTATTTTGTTATCATGACTAGTCCTGTAGTTGTTATTCTATCACCTGAGGAATCGATCTTTACTTTTAAACAAGGTGGTGAAGAGAGTTTTAAAGAAGCTAGGTCTAGAATTTTTGATTCTTATAGTAAAACTGAACCTAAAATGACTCTAAGTTTGCTTCTTAGTAACTTCTATTTTGGGCTTATTCTTCGCTATATATATGCCTTAGATGCTGTAGTAGGAGGAGATTTCCTTCACTGTGATGGGGATCAAGCTTTTAATACCATAAGAAAAGTGATTACATCATCTAGCTCCGCTAATAATTTTGATTCATCTCTTGCTAGCATTCATAATAGATTAAACACCCTCGAGACAAATATATCTTGTTTAATGGAAGGGTACAACCAGATTCGCGAATATTATGATTATGTTCCAGTAGTTTTGAACCTTCAATGTGGGTGCCTACTATTAAAGTTGCTATTTATGGTGAAACTTTTCATGCCCGTTGTGATATTATGTCTGAGTTTTGCCTTATGCCTAAAAGAATTTATGAATCTTTGACACTTTGGGAACTTACTGAAGGAGGAGAAGGAATAACTCTTACTGATAACTCTGTTATAATTCCTATGGGTATAGCTGAAGGGGTGTTCACAACCTTTCTCGGAAAAACGGTATCCACTGATTATCTCGTTGTTGAATGTGTAGGGACAGGACAAATCACACTTGGAAGGTCCCTGCTGAAACCCGTGGGAGCAATCATAGATGTGGGGAAGGGCACTCTAAATTTTACCTCTACGCCCGGATGCGGTCATATATTCCCTAAACCAAAGAGTAAGAATAAGAGTAAGAAGAGTAGGCGCAAGGCCCCTGGTAAGAATGCTAATGCTTCATCTCTTGATAATACTTGATTCACACTTTCTGCGCCTAGCTGAAAGGCGTTAAAGAAAAGCGCTTATGGGAGACAACCCATTATTTTACTACAGCACTTCTGTTTTATATTTGAGTCTTGGAAGTTGTTACTACTGTAGCAACCTCTCTTTATCTTTATTTTATTGCATTTTTGTGCCAAGTAAAGTCTTTGATAGTAATGTTGATACTAGATTTGGATTACTGCGCAGAAACAGATTTCTTACTGTCACTAAATTGAGTAGCCCCGTCTGTAGGTAACTCAGAAAATTCTGCCAATTTACGTGCGTGATCCTCAGATATGTACGCAACTTTCATTCAATTTGAGCTTTTTCATCTGAGCAAGTTAAGTGCCCCAGAAAAATTCGTCTTTACGGACTGTTCTGTTTTGACGGATTCTGCCTTTTATTTCGCATTGCCTGTTTTGCTATGTTTGATGGATTTCTTTGTTCCATTAACTTTCAGTAGCTTTGTGCAATGTCCAGAAGTGTTAAGAATGATTATGTCACCTCTGAATATATGAATTTTCAATTATGCACTAACCCTCTAATGAGATTGTTTTGAGTTTGGTGTGGAGGATGATACAATATGATCAAGAAGAGTGAAAAGTCTAAGTTTGGGGATGCCCCCGTGGTCCATCCCTGCATATTTCAAGAAGACTCAAGCATCTAAGCTTGGGGATGCCCAAGGCATCCCCTTCTTCATCGACAACTTATCAGGTCACCTCTAGTGAAACTATATTTTTATTCAGTCACATCTTATGTGCTTTACTTGGAGCGTCTGTTTGTTTTTGTTTTTTGTTTTTGTTTGAATAAAATCGGATCCTAGTATTCTTTGTTTGGGAGAGAGACACGCTCCGCTGTTGCATATGAACACATGTGTTCTTATTGTTACTCTTAATGTTCATGGCGAAGGTTGAAACTGCTTCGTTCATTGTTATATGGTTGGAAACAGAAAATGCTTCATGTGGTAATTGGTATAATGTCTTGAATAATTTGATACTTGGCAATTGTTGTGCTCATATAGATCATGTTTAAGCTCTTGCATCATGTACTTTGCACCTATTAATGCAGAACTACATAGAGCTTGTTAAAATTTGGTTTGCATGATTGGTCTCTCTGAGTCTAGATATTTTCTGGTTAAGGTGTTTGAATAACAAGGAAGACAGTGTAGAGTCTTATAATGCTTGCAATATGTTATTATGTAAGTTTTGCTGTACCGGTTTATACTTGAGTTTGCTTCAAACAACCTTGCTAGCCTAAGCCTTGTATTGAGAGGGATTACTTCTCGTGCATCCAAATCCTTGAGCCAAAAACTATGCCATTTGTGTCCACCATACCTACCTACTACATGGTATTTCTCTTCCATTCCAAAGTACATTACTTGAGTGCTACCTTTAAAATTTCATTCCTTGCCCTTGCAATACATAGCTCATGGGAAAATAGCCTTAAAAACTATTGTGGTAAAGAATATGTAGCTTATGTACCTTATTTCTTATAAGTTGCTTGTTGAGCGGTAACCATGTTTCTGGGGACGCCATCAACTATTACACCTTTGTTGAATATCATGTGAGTTGCTATGCATGTTCGTCTTGTCTGAAGTAAGGGCGATTTTCATGATCAAATGGTTTGAGTATGCATATTGTTAGAGAAGAACATTTGGCCGCTAACTAAAGCCATGAACCATGGTGGAAGTTTCAGTTTGGACACTAATTCTCAATCTCTTATGAGAATATTATCTGTTGTTGAATGCTTAAGCATTAAAAGAGGAGTCCATTATCTGTTGTCTATGTTGTCCCGGTATGGATGTCTAAGTTGAGAATAATCAAAAGCGAGAAATCCAATGCGAACTTTCTCCTTAGACCTTTGTACAGGCGGCATAGAGGTACCCCTTTGTGACACTTGGTTGAAACATATGTTATGCAATGATAATCCGTTTTAATCCAAGCTAATTAGGACAAGGTGCGAGCACTATTGGTATTCTATGCATGAGGCTTGCAACTTATAGGATGTCTTATACATAACACATATGAATTATTACTACCGTTGACAAAATTGTTTCTATATTTTCAAAATGAAAATCTCTAGCACAAAAATAGTAATCCATGCTTCCCTCTGCGAAGGGCCATTCTTCTACTTTATGTTGAGTCAGTTTACCTACTTCTTTCTATCTTAGAAGCAAACACTTGTATCAACTGTGTGCATTGATTCTTACATGTTTACCTATTGCACTTGTTATATTGCTTTATGTTGACAATTATCCATGAGATATACATGTTGAAGTTGAAAGCAACCGCTGAAACTTATATCTTCCTTTGTGTTGCTTCAAAGCTTTCTACTAAGAATTTATTGCTTTATGAGTTAACTCTTATGCAAGTCTTATTGATGCTTGTCTTGAAAGTACTATTCATGAATAGTCTTTGCTATATGATTCGATTGTTTAATCATTGTATTTACCATTGCTTCGAATCACTGCATTCATCTCATATGCTTTACAATAGTATTGATCAAGATTATGATAGCATGTCACTTCAGAAATTATCATTGTTATCGTTTACCTACTCGAGGGCGAGTAGGAACTAAGCTTGGGGATGCTTGATACGTCTCAAACGTATCTATAATTTCTTATGTTCCATGCTACTTTTATGATGATACTCACATGTTTTATACACACTTTATGTCATTATTATGCATTTTCCGGCACTAACCTATTGACAAGATGCCGAAGAGCCAGTTGCTGTTTTCTGCTGTTTTTGGTTTCAGAAATCCTACAAAGGAAATATTCTCGGAATTGGACGAAATCAACGCCCAGGTCTTATTTTTCCACGAAGCTTCCAGAAGACCGAAGGGGATACGAAGTGGGGCCACGAGGTGGCTAGACGATAGGCCGGCGCGGCCAGGGTGGGGCCCGCGCCGCCCTATGGTGTGGGCCCCTCGCGCCGCCTCCAACCCTACCCTTTTGCCTACTTATAGCCTTCGTCGCGAAAACCCCAGTATCGAGAGCCACGATACGGAAAACCTTTCAGAGACGCCGCCGCCGCCAATCCCATCTCGGGGGATTCAGGAGATCGCCTCCGGCACCCTGCCGGAGAGGGGAATCATCTCCCGGAGGACTCTTCATCACCATGATCGCCTCCGGATTGATGTGTGAGTAGTTCATCCCTGGACTATGGATCCATAGCAGTAGCTAGATGGTTGTCTTCTCCTCATTGTGCTATCATGTTAGATCTTGTGAGCTGCCTATCATGATCAAGATCATCTATTTGTAATGCTACATGTTGTGTTTGTTGGGATCCGATGAATATGGAATACTATGTCAAGTTGATTATCAATCATATATGTGTTGTTTATGTTCTTGCATGCTATCCGTTGCTAGTAGAGGCTCGCGGCCAAGTTGATACTTGTAACTCCAAGAGGGAGTATTTATGCTCGATAGTGGGTTCATGCCTCCATTGAATGCGGGACGGTGACGAGAAAGTTCTAAGATTGTGGATGTGCTTGTTGCCACTAGGGATAAAACATCAATGTTTTGTCTAAGGATATTTGTGTTGATTACATTACGCACCATACTTAATGCAATTGTCTCGTTGTTTGCAACTTAATGCTTGGAAGGGGTGCGGATGCTAACCTGAAGGTGGACTTTTTAGGCATAGATGCATGCTGGATAGCGGTTTATGTACTTTGTCGTAATGCCCTGATTAAATCTCATAGTAGTCATCGTGATATGTATGTGCATTGTTATGCCCTCACTATTTTTCAATTGCCAACTGTAATTTGTTCACCCAACATGCTATTTATCTTATGGGAGAGACACCACTAGTGAACTGTGGACCCCGGTCCATTCTTTTACATCTGAAATACAATCTACTGCAATACTTGTTCTTTACTATTCTTCGCAAACAAACATCATTTTCCACGTCATACGTTTAATCCTTTGTTTACAGCAAGCCGATGAGATTGACAACCTCACCGTTAAGTTGGGGCAAAGTATTGTGATTGTGTTGTGCAGGTTCCACGTTGGCGCCGGAATCTCTGGTGTTGCGCCGCACTACACTCCGTCACCAACAACCTTCACGTGTTCCTTGACTCCCTCTTGGTTCGATAACCTTGGTTTCTTACTGAGGGAAAACTTGCTGCTGTACGCATCACAATTTCCTCTTGGGGTTCCCAACAGACGTGTGTCAACTACACGCCAACAGTCACCCATCGTCACACTACTCCAACACTAGCACGCTTAACTTCCGAGTTCCTGTCCGTCCCACTTCCAAGTGCTTCGCGCGCATGTTGTTGATAGTAGTATCATATCAATCCTATTAACATGTTGGTCGATGTCATAGTTCTTTATTATTTGTATTGCAAGTTATTCTTTTAATAAACAAAAGTAATGATGTAATAATAATGTTGAATAAATAAATAAAATTAACTTTTTAAATTTGTATTATTTTTAATTATTTTTTTAATTTTTAATATTTTTTTGCCAAACCTAAAACCTGAAAATTTGAAAATCTTATAATTTGCTCAAACTAATAGTAATATTCTGGGACTCAAAAAATCTTATAATTATTAATTTTAATTTTAAAAAAATAAAAAATATATAAAATTCTAAATGTTTGGAAAAAACCTAAAATCTTCCTGCTTTCATATTTTCATTTGGAATTTTGAGAATCTAAAAATTGGCTAACCGGGTAAACCCAGGTGAATTCGGATGTAAATTTTTCCCATGATGATTTTGATATATTATACGTTTTTTTTCGACGTTGTATGCAAAAGTTAATGCGGTTTTACCATTTTTCAAAAAATGTTTACAAAAAAAGTCAAAATTCGAATTTCTTAATTTCACCGAATAGTAGATTGCATAACATACAAGAATCTGAAAACATTTTATTTTTTGAATTTTCTATCATTTTCATTTGTATTTTACAAAGCAAAAAAAGGCGATCCACAGGGGGGGTGGAGGTGCGTGGGGAGCAGGAAAACCTTTGGTACCAGTTCGTGACATGAACCGGTGATACGTCTCCAACGTATCTATAATTTCTTATTTTCCATGCTAGTTTGATGACCATACCTACATATTTTATTCATACTTTATAATGTTTTTATGCATTTTCTGGGACTAACCTATTAACAAGATGCCACAGTGCCAGTTCCTGTTTTCTGCTGTTTTTGATTTCAGAAAAGCTCGTTTACAAATATTCTCGGAATTGTACGAAACAAAAGCCCACGGCCATATTTTCCACAGAGTGTTCCAGAAGACCGAAGAAGAGTCGAGGAAGGCCAGCAGGGGGCCCACACCATAGGGCGGCGTGGCTGTGGTCCCCCCGCGCCGACATGTGGGGAGGGAGCTCCCTGGCTCCCCCGACACTGCCCCTTCGCCTGTTTATTCCTTCGTCCCCGAAAACCCTAACACCGAGAGCCAAAATACGAGAACAATTCCAGAGACACCGCCGCCGTCAACCCTATCTCGGGGGGTTCAGAAGATCACCCCCGGCACCCTGCCGAAGAGGGGAATCATCACCGGAGGGCTCTACATCACCATGCCCGCCTCCGGACTGATGCATGAGTAGTTCATCCTTGGACTATGGGTCCATAGCAGTAGCTAGATGGTTGTCTTCTCCTATTGTTCCATCATGTTTAGATCTTGTGAGCTGCCTATCATGATCAAGATCATCTATTTGTAATGCTACATGTTGTGTTTGTTGGGATCCGATGAATATGGAATACTATGTCAAGTTGATTATTGATCTATCATATATGTGTTGTTTATGATCTTGCATGCTCTCCGTTGCTAGTAGAGGCTCTGGCCAAGTTGATACTTGTAACTCCAAGAGGGAGTATTTATGCTAGATAGTGGGTTCATGTCTCCATTGAATCTGGGAGAGTGACAACAACCCCTAAGGTTGTGGATGTGCTGTTGCCACTAGGGATAAGTCTAAGGATATTTGTATTGTTTACATTACGCACAGTACTTAATGCAATTGTCTGTTGTTTGCAACTTAATACTGGAAGGGGTGCGGATTCTAACCCGAAGGTGGACTTTTTAGGCATAGATGCATGCTGGATGGTGGTCTATGTTCTTTGTCGTAATGCCCTAAGTAAATCTCATAGTAGTCATCATGATATGTATGTGCATTGTTATGCCCTCTCTATTTGTCAATTCCCAACTGTAATTTGTTTACCCAACATGTTATTTATCTTATTGGAGAGACACCACTAGTGAACTGTGGACCCCGGTCCATTCTTTTACATCTGAAATACAACCTACTGCAAGCATTGTTCTCTTTTGTTTTCTGCAAGCAAACATCATCTTCCACACCATACGTTTAATCCTTTGTTTTCAGCAAGCCGGTGAGATTGACAACCTCGCTGTTAAGTTGGGGCAAAGAAGTTTGATTGTGTTGTGCAGGTTCCACGTTGGCGCCGGAATCCCTGGTGTTGCGTGATAACCCACAAGTATAGGGGATCGCAACAGTCTTCGAGGGAAGTAAAACCCAATTTATTGATTCGACACAAGGGGAGACAAAGAATACTTGAAAGCCTTAACAGCGGAGTTGTCAATTCAGCTGCACTCGGAAACGAGACTTGCTCGCAAGAGTTTATCGGTAGTAACGGTTTTATAGCAATAACGGTAGTGAAATAACGACGACAGAGTAACAAAGACAGCAGTAGTGATTATAGTAAACAGCAGGATTAAAATACTGTAGGCACGAGGGATGGATGAACGGGCGTTGCATGGATGAGAGAAACTCATGTAACAATCAAAGCGGGGCATTTGCGAGATAATAATAAAACGGTATCCAAGTACTAATCAATCAATAGGCATGTGTTCCATATATAGTCGTACGTGCTCGCAATGAGAAACTTGCACAACATCTTTTGTCCTACCGGCCGGTGGCAGCCGGGCCTCTAGGGAATCTCTCGGAAATTAAGGCACTCCTTTTAATAGAGCACCGGAGCAAAGCATTAACACTCCGTGAACACATGTGATCCTCATATCATCGCCTTCCCCTTCGGTTGTCCCAATTTCGTCACTTTGGGGCCTCGGGTTCCGGACAACAATACGTGTATACAACTTGCGGGTAAGATCATAAAGCAATGAATATCATAATGAATTGATAACATGTTCAGATCCGAGATCATGGCACTCGGGCCCTAGTGACAAGCATTAAGCATAACAAGTCGCAACAATATCATAAAAGTACCAATTACGGACACTAGGCACTATGCCCTAACAATCTTATGCTATTACATGACCAATCTCATCCAATCCCTACCATCCCCTTCAGCCTACAGCGGGGGAATTACTCACACAAGGATGGGGGAAACATGGCTGGTCGATGGAGAGGCATCGGTGGTGATGATCGCGATGATCTCCTCCAATTCCCCGTCCCGGCGAGGTGCCAGAACGGAGTTTCTGGTCCCGAGACGGAGTTTCGCGATGGTGGCGACGTACTGGATGTCTTCTGGCGATTTCGTCTATCCCCGTGCGTTTTTAGGTCGAAGGCAATAAGTAGTCCGAAGAAGGGCGTCGGGGGCCAGCCGAGGCCGGCACACACTAGGGCCGCGCGCCCCCCTCCTAGGTCGCGCCGGCCTAGTGTGTGGGGCCCTCGGGCCCCCACCTGGCTTGCCCTTCTGGCTCCGTCAGTATTCTGGGAAAATAGGACCTTTCGCATAAATTCCGAGGATTTTCCTGAAAGTTGGATTTACGCACAAAAACGAGACACCGGAGCGGTTCTGCTGAAAACGGCGTTAGTCCGTGTTAGTTGCATCCAAAATACACAAATTAGAGGCAAAACAATAGCAAAAGTGTTCGGGAAAGTAGATACGTTTTGGACGTATCAACCCCCCCAAGCTTAGCTTATTGCTTGTCCTCAAGCAATTCAGTTGACAACTGAGTGCGATAAAAGAAACTTTCACGAACACATTTGTTCATATGATGTAAATATTCTCATGATACGGCAAGTACTTAAGCAGTTCATAATAAGATACATGCAAATAAAATCATCTAATAGCTATGTCAATCATGGAAAAGGTACCAACAAATTAATAATGAGCATCATGAATCATGTCTATCAGCAGGATTGCAATGTTCATAGAATGATATGATAAAGTGGTATCTCGTTTGCCCATAATTGTACAGCAAAACATAAATGCTTGGGCACCTTTGAGGTTCATGAGAAGACTGGCAATATAGATTATCAAAGATTAAAGCATCAAAGTTATACCACAATTAATCACATTTTAGGACAAGCATATTATACTAAGAATGACAGTTGTGCTCTCAAGAAAGTGCTCAAAGAAAGGATGGAGACTCAATGTAAAAGTAAAAGATTGACCCTTCGCGAGAGGGAAGCGAGGGATTAACATGTGCTAGAGATTTTCATTTGTAAAACAGGAGTAAAATTATTTTGAGAGGTGTTTGTTGTTGTCAACGAATGATAATGGGTACTCTAACTACCTCGTCAACCGGACTTTCAAGAGCGGCTCCCATGAAGGACGTTATCTCTACCAGCAAGGTAAATCATCCCTCTTCTCTTTTGTTTACACACGTACTTTAGTTTTATTATGGATGACACTCCCCCCAACCTTTGCTTACACAAGACATGGCTAACCGAATCCTCGGGTGCCTTCCATCAATCACATACCATGGAGGAGTGTCTATTTGCAATTTAAGTTGCTTACTGATAAATCAGGGCAAAACATGTGAAGAGAATTATTAATGAAAGTTGAATAATTGGGGCTAGGAACCCCGTTGCCAGCTCTTTTTGCAAAATTATTGAATAAGCGGATGTGCCACTAGTCCATTATGAAAGTATGTCAGGAGTAAATGACAAGATTGAAAGATAAACACCACATATTTCCTCATGAGCTATAAAACATTGACACAAATTGAGAAGCATTTTGAGGGTTTAAAGGTAGCACATGAGAATTTACTTGGAATGGTTTGAAATGCCATGCATAGGTATTTATGGTGGACACTCTGGAATAACTTGGTTTTCAGGGGTTTGGAAGCACGAGCAGTGTTCCCGCTCAGTACAAATGAAGGCTAGCAATAGACTAGGAAGCGACAATCAAGAGAGCAGCAACTGTCATAATCATGCTTGCGGCAAAATAAATTAACGGAGGCATAAAAGTGATACAAGAACTCTGAGGTAAAGTAAATCATCGAGGCTTAATTGACATTTGTTCAGTCATATGCATGCGTGAGCATGTGCCAAGTTGATTCAAGTGAATTATTCGAGAGGAGGATACCACAATGTCATATCTATCTATGAATAAAGCAATGCAAGCAAATATTTATGACATGCTACTCATATTAATAAATTGGAGCTAAACATGAGAGATCATGAACTACTAGACTTTCTTAAATGACATATACCTCACATGAACCAACTAAGCATGCTCACATGGATGAGTATATGTACAAAAATGAAAACAAATAGAGTTCATACCAGCCTCTCACCACGATCGGATTGTCATATATCGTCATTATTGCCTTTTCACTTGTGTAGCTTGAATAATATGAAATGAAAACCACGCTCCAACCACCGAAGACCATTGAACTCATAATGAACTTTACAAAACCAAAGAAGAACAGCAAATATTTTTGGTGTTTTCGAATTAGAAACAAGAACAAAAGGAAACAAGCAAACCAAGCAAAATCTTTTTGGGTTTTCTTATAGCAAACCAACGATAGCAAATAAAGCAAAATGGGAATAAGAAACCAAGATAAACAAATGGCGAAGAGAAACAACAGAAATATTTTTGGTCTTTTTGTGTTTTAGGAAAGAAACAAAGCAAAAACAAGAGAATGAAAACTAGAAGAAACACAGAAAAGCAGGATGGCAGAAATCTGCCAAAACCTGACAGCAGTACAGAAATCGATTTTTACAAAAATCTTCCGTTGCTCAGTTCGAAAAGTGTTCAACTAATGAAAGTTAGATAACACCCTGGGGAACATGAACAAAAATTTGCAACTCAAAATAACGTACTGGCTGTGCGCACGAAATTTTTTTAGTAACAGTCCAGAATCTATTTTCAGGCAGCACTTCCCCAAATATCATCTCCCTCTTATTAGAAAACCACTTAAAGAAGCTAAACAAGTGTATAGAAGTATCCAGCAACCATAATATGCAAAGAATGAGTGATGCCGGTATACCTCCCCCCAAGCTTAGACTTTTGGCCTAAGTGGAGATCAATCCCATGGTGCCCATGAAGTAGCACCTCCGTAGTACGACAAAGATGGATCATATTCCGGGTATGTGCTGGAAGAAGCACCCGTATACGTGACGGTGTAGTCGTAGGAGGGCTCGGCGTCCTCGGAGTCATGCTGCTGGTGGAACCCATGTATCTTTAGCTGCTCATCCACCTCCTCCTTAGAGCGCGACCATGGTTTCCTGTCAATACTGAACAAATCTGGCTGCGGCAAAAGGATTTCCCTCTCTTCCCCGTCAGCAAACAATATTCTATAGACAATGTTATCTAAACTAGAGTCAGCTGAAACAAATTGGTGACTCTTCATAGCAGCAATATCAAGCCTCATAGGAGTTATTTTCACATCAGTTGGGTTAACAGGAAGCTCTAGATATGCTAAAATGCGCGAAGCAATAATTCCTCCAAATATAGGCCCCTTGTTAGACAAGCGGCGAGCAACAAGAGCACCAAGATGATAAGGTGTGTCCCCGAGTGAGTGCAGCAATTCAGAAACCAAGATGATAGCTAGATATGTTGCTAGTGTTCTCCCTACCAAGAATGCTAGTAGCGATGTAATAAGCAAAATACTTAATGGCGGGGAGTTGAATGTTTCTTATCTTGCCACGCTGAATGGTGCGACAATCATCGTTGGTGATCCCTCGATAGAGCTCCAGCAATTCCTTGGGGTTGTCCTCGATCTTCCTTGCTGTACCTACGAGGGCAATACCCAATGCAGCACAAAAAATTCCAACTTCATAGTAATAGGTTTACCATAGATCTTGAATGCAAGCTGTCGGGCGAAAGTGCTTATTGTTGAACTTGAAGCTCTCCACAAAGATTTTAGTGAGCGTGTAGTATTGCTCACTCTCATCTCCCACATAGGTGGTTAAGCCTGCCTTACCGACGAGGGTCAAGAAATCATCCAACAACCCTGCATTACTCAAAAAGTCATAACATGGGAAGGATGCAGCATTGGGGACTCCATTGTCCTCTTCGGGTGCGAAGCTTGGTGCGATGAGGTCCTCATTATAGGATTCCCTGAATCGGATGGATGACCTCGAGGGCCTCCCCGTGCTTGTTGTCTCTCTTTCAAACACTTCTCCAAACTTACAATTATCCATCTTCCTTTTCTGAAATTTTTCAACAAACATTATAAAATTTGATTTGGTGACATATAATTGAGGGAAACTACCATAGGAACTTGCTAGAGTACTAATCATGCATCAAAACTAGTTTCTACCACTTAGAACAAGCATGCAAGCTCACTAATCATGTTTCCTACAGCAACAAAATATTCAAGATATACTCCACCAAACAAAATTCTACTTGGATAATCGGAGGAGTCACATACCGGAGAGCAAATGTGCCAAATTTCAGACAGAAATCTGGGCTGAGCAAGGAGATCGAGAAATCTGGAGCTCTTGAGCAAAAACGCGAGTGAGAGGAACCTGGTGCGAGTTTTTTCGGGAGAGAGAAGAGAGTGGGAGGAAGAGATGATGTAGTGGGGCAAGGAGGGGCCCACACGCCAGGGTGGCGCGCCCCCCTCCTTGGCCGCGCCGGCCTGTGGGGTGCCACCCTGGGGTGCCCCACTGGTCATCCCCAGGTGTTCCCAGGTGCCTCGTCGAAAAATAGGACCAATGGTATAATTTTTGTGAATTTTTGAAAACTTTGAAAAATGCACATTTCCGGGTGTCAAAATTATTATTACTTGGGCGGGAAAAAATTTGAAATCTCTAATTAACTAAAGAACTTTGCAAAACAAAAGTGCTACGGCAAGTAGAACAAGTGGAGGGAGAAAGAGATGTTGTTTAGTTCCTCTATGCATATAAAATGAATTTGTTAACAAGGTTGATCAAGTCTTGCCACCAAATAAATTTTACATAGCATAAGAAGAAATAAACCTCAAATCAATCATGTTACCTTGTATTGTATTGATATGGATCCAATCACAAGAGTTTGATATTCTTCTTTAGGCTCATATATAGGACAATCAATAGTTCCCACTTTGATAGTTCTCACATTAGAAATTGTATTAACTCCACATGCTTTCTCAATCCTCTTGGGAAAATAAACGGTATGCTCCTTATCATCGACATTGAAAGTAACTTTTCCTTTATTGCAATCAATAACAGCCCCTGCGGTGTTAAGAAAAGGTCTCCCAAGAATAATAGACATATTATCATCTTCAGGCATTTCCAACACAACAAAATCAGTTAATATCAAGTTGTTATTAGTAACTTGAACAGGAACATCCTCACATATACCAACAGGAATAGTAGTAGATTTATCAGCCATTTGCAAAGATATATCAGTCGGTATCAACTTATCTAAATAATCTCTTATAAAGAGAGAAAGGCCTAACACTAACACCCACTCCCAAATCACATAAAGCAGTTCTAACATAATTATTCTTAATAGAACAAGGAATAGTCGGAATACCTGGGTCGCCAAGCTTCTTTGGAACCTTACCATTAAAAGAGTAATTAGCAAGCATAGTGGAAATCTCCTCATTAGGAATTTTCCTTTTGTTAGAGACAATATCTTTCATATACTTTGAATAAGGAGGCAATTAAATAGCATCAGTCAAAGGTATTTGCAGGAATAAAGGTTTCATCCAATCACAGAATTTGTTATAGTGTTCTTCTTCCTTTGATTTTAGTTTCTTAGCAGGAAAAGGCATTTGCTTTTGAACCCAAGGTTCCCTTTCACTACCATGTTTCTTAGCAATAAAATCTTCTTTAGTATACTTTTTATTTTTAGCATGCTTTTCAGGTTCTTCTTCAACCTCTTCTTTATCGAAGCATCATTCTTATCATTATCTTTATCATGTTCATTACCACTTTCAGTTTCAGCATCAGAAATAGAAATACTATTAGGATCATTAACAGGCTGAGAGGATTGTACAACAGTTTTATGTTTCTTTTTCTTTTTCCTAGATGGAGCACTAGTTTCAGTTCGTTGAGAATCTTGTTCAACTCTTTTGGGATGCCCTTCAGGATATAGAGGATCCTGAGTAGAAACACCGCCTCTAGTTGTTACTTCATAAACATGTTTTTCTTTAGAACTATTTTTTAACAAGTCATTTTGCACTTTAGTGAGTTGATCAATTTGAGTTTGAACCATATGAAAGTGTTTAACAAGCATCTTAACATCATTGGAGGTTCTCTCCACAATACCATGCAATTCACTAATAGCTCGAGAATTTTCCATTAAATGATTCTCTACTCTCATATTAAAATTATTTTGCTTAACAATATAATTATCAAACTCATCTAAGCATTGAGCAGGAGGTTTTGAATACGGAATATCTTCTCTAGTAAAGCGTTCAAGAGAGTGTACCTCAATCATGGATGAAGGGGGAGTGATCTTACATGAATCTTCTATGGGAGGTAAATTCTTCACATCTTCGGATTTAATACCCTTCTCTTTAAGAGATTTCTTGGCTTCCCTCATATCTTCATCATTTAATTTAATCATACCCCTCTTCTTCAATATCGGTGTCGGGGTTGGTTCGGGTGTAGACCAATCATCATGATTCCGGCCTATTCTCGCCAATAATTCTTCGAGCGTCGCACGGAGTTCTTTTCCGAAAACACAACCAGCACAACTATCCGGGTATGCCCTAGACTCAATGGTTAGTCCACTATAAAATATATCAAGTAAATCATGCTTTTCCAAATCATGGTCAGGCCGAGCTCTAATAAGAGAGCAAAATCTAGCCCAAGCCTCAGGCAATTTCTCTCCATCTTCCTGATGAAAATTATAAATTCTCTGCAAAGCAATATGTTGAGCACTAGCAGGAAAGTATTTTCGGAAGAAAACATGCATCAAGCAATTCTTTTGGACTATTGATAGAATCAGGTGGCAAACTATTATACCAAGTTTTAGCATCATCCTTTAATGAGAAAGGGAAAATTTTAGCAACGAAATAAGTACGCTTCTTAACATCATCAGAAAACAAGCTACTCGAGTAGATAGCTCAATCATGTGTTCTACAACACTTTCTTTTTCAGTACCACAAAAAGGTGTTTTCTCAACAATAGATATATGAGACAAATCAAGAGAAAAATCATAATCCTTATCCTTAATGTTTATAGGAGAGGTGGCAAATTTAGGATCAGGAGACAGTTTATATCTAACAGTATGTTGTGCAAGCAACCTTTTAATTTTTCTTGCATCAGTAGTAGCATTGCATTTATCAATAAAATCATCATCAAGTTCCACATAATCTTCATCAAGATCATCACTAGAGTATTCAACGTGACTCGGGTGAATTAACAGGTGTAACGAGCATTTTCATTAGGAGTTTCGGTATTTTCAATTTGTCTAGACCTAGCAATTGTAGCATCTAGAAAAGATCCTAACGAACCATCATTATCAAGCACAGCAGAAGCATCATCAAAATTATGAGAGGAATTTTCAGATCTAGCTGAAGTACCGGCATGTGAAGCATGTGGTGGTGAAACAAGTTTATCTATCACAGATGGCGAATCAAGAGCAGCAGAGGTACTCAGAGTTGTACCTTTTCTTGTAGTGGATGGTAATATGGCGACTTTAGTATCGCGAGGTTTACCCATATTGGAGAATTTGCAGCGAACAATATCAATCCAAGTGAACTTCCAAATAAAGCTATGCTCCCCGGCAACGGCGCCACAAAATAGTCTTGATAACCCACAAGTATAGGGGATCGCAACAGTCTTCGAGGGAAGTAAAACCCAATTTATTGATTTGACACAAGGGGAGACAAAGAATACTTGAAAGCCTTAACAGCGGAGTTGTCAATTCAGCTGCACCTGGAAACAGACTTGCTCGCAACAGTTTATCGGTAGTAACAGGTTTATAGCGATAACGATAGTGAAATAACGACGACAGAGTAACAAAGACAGCGGTAGTGATTATAGTAAACGAGCAGGATTAAAATACGTAGGCACGGGGATGGATGAACGGGCGTTGCATGGATGAGAGAAATTCATGTAACAATCAAAGCGGGGCATTTGCAGATAATAATAAAACGGTATCCAAGTACTAATCAATCAATAGGCATGTGTTCCATATATACTCGTACGTGCTCGCAATGAGAAACTTGCACAACATCTTTTGTCCTACCAGCCGGTGGCAGCCGGGCCTCTAGGGAATCTACTGGAAATTAAGGTACTCCTTTCAATAGAGCACCAGAGCAAAGCATTAACACTCCGTGAACACATGTGATCCTCATATCATTGCCTTCCCCTTCGGTTGTCCCAATTTCTGTCACTTTGGGGCCTCGGGTTCCGGACAACAATACGTGTATACAACTTGCAGGTAAGATCATAAAGCAATGAATATCATAATGAATTGACAACATGTTCAGATCTGAGATCATGGCGCTCGGGCCCTAGTGACAAGCATTAAGCATAACAAGTCGCAACAATATCATAAAAGTACCAATTACGGACACTAGGCACTATGCCCTAACAATCTTATGCTATTACATGACCAATCTCATCCAATCCCTACCATCCCCTTCAGCCTACATCGGGGGAATTACTCACACATGGATGGGGGAAACATGGCTGGTCGATGGAGAGGCGTCAGTCGTGATGATGGCGATGATCTCCTCCAATTCCCCATCCCGGCGAGGTGCCAGAACGGAGTTTCTGGTCCCGAGATGGAGTTTCGCGATGGTGGCGGCGTACTGGATGTCTTCTGGCGATTTCGTCTATCCCCGTGCGTTTTTAGGTCGAAGGAAATAAGTAGTCCGAAGGAGGGCGTCGGGGGCCAGCCGAGGCCGCCACACACTAGGGCCACGCGCCCCCCTCCTGGGCCGCACCGGCCTAGTGTGTGGGGCCCTCGGGCCCCCACCTGGCTTGCCCTTCTGGCTCCATCAGTATTCTGGGAAAATAGGACCTTTCGCATAAATTCCGAGGATTTTCCTGAAAGTTGGATTTCTGCACAAAAACGAGACACCAGAGCAGTTCTGCTGAAAACAGCGTTAGTCCGTGTTAGTTGCATCCAAAATACACAAATTAGAGGCAAAACAATAGCAAAAGTGTTCGGGAAAGTAGATACGTTTTGGACGTATCATTGCGCCGCACTACACTTCTTCACCAACAACCTTCACGTGATCTTCATCTCCTACTGGTTCGATAACCTTGGTTTCTTACTGAGGGAAAACTCGCTGATGTACTCATCATACCTTCCTCTTGGGGTTCCCAACGGACGTGTGCTTTACCGTCACAAGCAGCTACTTTTCTGGCACCGTTGCCGGGGAGATCAAAACACGCTGCAAGGGGAGTCTCTCACACCCAATCTCTTTACTTTGTTTATTGTCTTGCTTTATTTTATTTTTCTGTCTTGTTTGCTTTCTTTATATCAAAAACACAAAAAAATTAGTTACTTGCATTTAATTTATTTTTTTATCATGTCTAGTCCTGTACTTGTTACTCTGTCACCTGAGGAATTGATCTTTACTTTTAAACAAGGGGATGAGGAGAGTTTTAAAGAAGCTTGGTCTAGAATTTTTGATTCTTATGGTAAAACTGAACCTAAAATGACTCTAAACCTGCTTCTTAGTAACTTTTATTTTGGGCTTATTTGTTCTCTATATATATGCTTTGGATGCTGTAGTGGGAGGAGATTTCCTTCACTGCGATGGGGATCAAGCTTTTAATGCCATAAAAAAATTGGTTGCATCATCTAGCTCAGCTAATAAATTTGATTCATCTCTTGCTAGCATTCATGATAGATTAAACACTCTCGAGACAAATATATCTTGTTTAAAAGAAGGGTATAATCAGATTCGTGAATATTATGATTATGTTCCCAGTAAACTTTGAACCTTCAATGTGGGTCCCTACTATTAAGGTTGCTATTTGTGGTGAAACTTTTTATGCCCGTTGTGATATTATGTCTGAGTTTTGCCTTATGCCTAAAAGTATTTATGAATCTTTGAAACTTTGGGGACTTACTGAAGGTGGAGAAAGAATAACTCTTGCTGATAATTCTGTTATAATTCCTAAGGGGATAGCTGAAGGTGTGTTCACAACCTTTCTTGGAAGAACGGTATCCACAGATTATCTTGTTATTGAATGTGTAGGGACAGGACAAATCACACTTGGAAGATCCTCGCTGAAACTCTTGGGAGCAACCGTAGATGTGGGAAAAGGCACTCTAAATTTTACCTCTACACCCGGATGCGGTCATGTATTCCCTGGACCAAAGAGTAAGAATAAGAGTAAGAGGGGTAGGCGTAAAGCCCTTGGTAATAATGTTAATGCTTCTTCTCTTGATGTTACTTGATTTTCACTTTCTGCGCCTAGCTGAAAGGCGTTAAAGAAAAGCGTTTATGGGAGACAACCCATTATTTTATTTCTGCAATTTTTGTTTTATATTTGAGTCAAGGTGCTTGTTACTACTGTAGCAATACCTTTGTATCTTTATTTTCTTGCATTGTTGTGCCAAGTAAAGTTTTTGATAAAAAGTTGATACTAGATTTGGATTTCTGCGCAGAAACAGATTTTTTAGCTGTCACGAATTTGAGTTTTTCTCTCTGTAGAAGAATCATAAAATCCTGAAAAATTTCATGAGTAATCCTCAGATATGTACGCAACTTTCGTTCAACTGGAGCTTTTCCATCTGAGCACGTTAAGTGCCTCGAAAAAATTCGTCTTTACGGACTGTTCTGTTTTGACAGATTCTGCCTTTTATTTCGCATTGCCTCTTTTACTGTGTTTGAGTGGATTTCTTTGCTCCATTAAATTTCAGTAGCCTTGGGTAATGTCCAGAAGTGTTGGGAATGATTGTGTCCTTGCTGAACATGTGAATTTTTGATTATGCACTAACCCTCTAATGAGATTGCTTTGAGTTTGGTGTGAAGGAAGTTTTCAAGGATCAAGAGAGGAGGATGATATAATATGATCAAGAAGAGAGAAAAGTCTAAGCTTGGGGATGCCCCCGTGGTTCATCCCTGCATATTTCAAGAAGACTCAAGCGTCTAAGCTTGGGGATGCCCAAGGCATCCCCTTCTTCATCAATAACTTATCAGGTCACCTCTAGTGAAACTATATTTTAATTCCGTCACATCTTATGTTCTTTACTTAGAGCGTCCGCGTGCTTTTATTCTCGTTTGTTATTTAAGTTTTCTTAATAAATCGGATCCTAACATTCTTGTGTGGGAGAGAGACACGCTCCGCTTTTTCATTTGAACACTTGTGTTCTTCGTTTTATTTTTCATGTTCATGGCAAAAGCTGAAAGCCGCTGCACTTATTGTTATTTGGTTGGAAACAGAAAATTCTTCATGTGGTAATTGGTATATTGTCTTGAATAATTTGATACTTGGCAATTATTTTGAGCTCTCAAGTAGATCATGTTTAAGCTCTTGCATCATGTAGTTTAAACCTATTAGTGGAGAACTACCGTAGAGCTTGTTAAAATTTGGTTTGCATGATTGGTCTCTCTAAGGTCTAGATATTTTCTCGGTAAAAGTGTTTGAGGAACAAGGAAGACAAGTGTAGAGTCTTATAATGCTTGCAATATGTTCTTATGTAAGTTTTGTTGTACCGGTTTATACTTGTGTTTGCTTCCAACAACCTTGCTAGCCAAAGCCTTGTACTGAGAGGGAATGCTTCTCGTGCATCCAAAACCTTGAGCCTATGCCATTTGTGTCGACCATAACTACCTACTATGTGGTATTTTTCTGCCATTCCAAGTAAATACTTCATGTGCTACCTTTAAACAATTCAAAACTTTATTACTCCTTATTTGTGTCAATGTTTTATAGCTCATGAGGAAGTATGTGGTGGTTTATCTTTCAATCTTGTTTGGGCAGACTTTCACCAATGGAGTAGTGGCATATACATCCGCTTATCCAATAATTTTGCAAAAAGAGCTGGCAACGGGGTGCCCAGCCCCAATTAATTAACTTTAATTAATAATTCTCTTCACATGTTTTGCCCTGATTTATCAGTAAGCAACTTAATTTTGCAATAGACACTCCTCCATGGTATGTGAAATGTTGGAAGGCACCCGAGGATTCGGTTAGCCATGGTTTGTGAAAGCAAAAAGGTTGGGAGGAGTGTCATCTATAAATAAAACTAAAATACATGAGGTAAACAAAAGAGAAGAGGGATGATCTACCTTGCTGGTAGAGATATCGTCCTTCATGGGAGCCGCTCTTTGAAAGTCTGTTTGACAAGGGGGTTAGAGTGCCCACTACCATTCGTTGACAACAACAAACACATCTCAAAACTTTATTTTTATGCTCTCTATATGATTTCAAAACTTGAAAAGCTCTAGCACATGATTTAATCCCTGCTTCCCTCTGCGAAGGGCCTTTCTTTTACTTTATGTTGAGTCAGTTTACCTACTTCTTTCTATCTTAGAAGCAAACACTTGTGTCAACTATGTGCACTGATTCTTACATGCTTGCTTATTGCACTTATTATATTACTTTGTGTTGACAATTATCCATGAGATATACATGTTGAAAGTTGAAAGCAATTGCTGAAACTTAAATCTTCCTTTGTGTTGCTTCAAAACCTCTTATTAAGAATCTATTGCTTTATGAGTTAACTCTTATGCAAGAATTTTTAATGCTTGTCTTGAAAGTAATATTCATGAAAAGTTTTTGCTATATGATTCAGTTGTTTAGTCATTATCTTTTTGTTAGAAAACTATAGACCATTGCTTTGAGTCACTTCATTCATCTCATATGCTTTACAATAGTATTGATCAAGATTATGTTGGTAGCATGTCACTTTAGAAATTCCTTTTATCGTTTACCTACTCGAGGGCGAGTAGGAACTAAGCTTGGGGATGCTTGATACGTCTCCAACGTATCTATAATTTCTTATGTTCCATGCTAGTTTTATGACAATACCTACATGTTTTATTCATACTTTATAATGTTTTTATGCATTTTCTGGGACTAACCTATTAACAAGATGCCACAGTGCCAGTTCCTGTTTCTGCTGTTTTTGATTTCAGAAAAGCTGGTTTACAAATATTCTCGAAATTGGACGAAACAAAAGCCCACGGCTCTATTTTCCACGGAGTGTTCTAGAAGACCGAAGAAGAGTCGAGGAAGGCCAGCAGGGGGGCCACACCATAGGGCGGCGCGGCTGTGCCCCCCCCCCGCGCCGACATGTGGGGAGGGAGCCCCCTGGCTCCCCCGACGCTGCCCCTTCGCCTATTTATTTCTTCGTCCCCAAAAACCCTAACACCGAGAGCCAAAATACGAGAACAGTTCCAGAGACTCCGCCGCCGTCAACCCTATCTCGGGGGTTCAGAAGATCTCCTCCGGCACCCTGCCGAAGAGGGGAATCATCACCGGAGGGCTCTACATCACCATGCCCGTCTCCGGACTGATGCGTGAGTAGTTCATCCTTGGACTATGGGTCCATAGCAGTAGCTAGATGGTTGTCTTCTCCTATCGTGCCATCATGTTTAGATCTTGTGAGCTGCCTATCATGATCAAGATCATCTATTTGTAATGCTACATGTTGTGTTTGTTGGGATCCGATGAATATGGAATACTATGTCAAGTTGATTATTGATCTATCATATATGTGTTGTTTATGATCTTGCATGCTCTCCGTTGCTAGTAGAGGCTCTCGCCAAGTTGATACTTGTAACTCCAAGAGGGAGTGTTTATGCTAGATAGTGGGTTCATGTCTCCATTGAATCTGGGGGAGTGACAGCAACCCCTAAGGTTGTGGATGTGTTGTTTCCACTAGGGATAAAACATCAGTGATTTGTCTAAGAATATTTGTATTGTTTACATTACGCACAGTACTTAATGCAATTGTCTGTTGTTTGCAACTTAATACTGGAAGGGGTGCGGATGCTAACTCGAAGGTGGACTTTTTAGGCATAGATGCATGCTGGATGGTGGTCTATGTTCTTTGTCGTAATGCCCTAAGTAAATCTCATAGTAGTCATCATGATATGTATGTGCATTGTTATGCCCTCTCTATTTGTCAATTACCCAACTGTAATTTGTGTACCCAACATGTTATTTATCTTATTGGAGAGACACCACTAGTGAATCTGTGGACCCCGGTCCATTCTTTTACATCTGAAATACAACCTATCGCAATCATTGTTCTCTTTTGTTTTCGCAAGCAAACATCATCTTCCACACCATACGTTTAATCCTTTGTTTTCAGCAAGCCGGTGAGATTGACAACCTCACTGTTAAGTTGGGGCAAAGTAGTTTGATTGTGTTGTGCAGGTTCCACGTTGGCGCCGGAATCCCTGGTGTTGCGCCGAACTACACTCCTTCACCAACAACCTTCATGTGATCTTCATCTCCTACTGGTTCGATAACCTTGGTTTCTTACTGAGGGAAAACTCGCTGATGTACTCATCAAACCTTCCTCTTGGGGTTCCCAACGGACGTGTGTTTTACCGTAACAAGCAACCGGTACGAAAGGTCTACCCTTTCGTACCGATTCGTGTCACGAACCGGTACTAAAGGTTTTCAGGCTGATGATGCGTGTAGTTGACATGTCCGTTGGGAACCCCAAGAGGAAGGTGTGATGCGCACAGTAGAAAGTTTCCCTCAGTAAGAAACCAAGGTTTAATCGAACCAGTAGGAGTCAAGAAGCACGTTGAAGGTTGATGGTGGCGGAATGTAGTGCGGCGCAACACCAGGGATTCCGGCGCCAACGTGGAACCTGCACAACACAATCACGGAACTTTGCCCCAACGTAACGGCGAGGTTGTCAATCTCACCGGCTTGCCGTAAACAAAGGATTAGATGTATAGTGTGGATGATGATGGTTGTTTGCAAACAACAAGTAAAGAACAATTGCAGTAGATTGTATTTCGGATGTAAAGAATAGGACCGGGGTCCGCAGTTCACTAGTGGTGTCTCTCCCATAAGATAGCGAGATGTTGGGTGAACAAATTACGGTTGGGCAATTGACAAATAAAGAAGGCATAACAATGCACATAAATATATCATGATGAGTACTATGAGATTTAATCAGTGGCATTACGACAAAGTACATAGACCGCTATCCAGACATGCATCTATGCCTAAAAAGTCTACTTTCGAGTTATCATCCGAACCCCTTCGGGTATTAAGTTGTAGACAACAGACAATTGCATTAAGTATGGTGCGTAATGTAATCAACACAAATATCCTTAGACAAAGCATCGATGTTTTATCCCTAGTGGCAACGAGCACATCCACAACCTTAGAACTTTCTCGTCACTTGTCCCAGATTTAATGGAGGCATGAACCCACTATCGAGCATAAATACTCCCTCTTGGAGTCACAAGTATCAACTTGGCCAGAGCCTCTACTAGCAACGGAGAGCATGCAAGAACATAAATAACATATATGATAGATTGATAATCAACTTGACATAGTATTCAATATTCATCGGATCCTAACAAACACAACATGAAGGATTACAAATAGATGATCTTGATCATGATAGGCAGCTCACAAGATCTAACATGATAGCACAATGAAGAGAAGACAACCATCTAGCTAC
Source organism: Lolium rigidum (assembly GCF_022539505.1). Lineage (NCBI taxonomy): Eukaryota > Viridiplantae > Streptophyta > Magnoliopsida > Poales > Poaceae > Lolium > Lolium rigidum. The sequence continues at coordinate 62,317,822 of NC_061511.1, forward strand.
TGCTATGGACCCATAGTCCAGGGGTGAACTACTCACACATCGATCCGGGAGGCGATCATGGCGATGAAGAGCCCTCCGGGAGATGATTCCCCTCTCCGGCAGGGTGCCGGAGGCGATCTCCTGAATCCCCCGAGATGGGATTAGCGGCGGCGGCGTCTCTGGAAGGTTTTCCGTATCGTGGCTTTCGGTACTGGGGGTTTCGCGACGGAGGCTTTAAGTAGGCGGAAGGGAAGGTTAGGGGGCCACACGAGGGCCCCACACGTCAGGGCCGCGCGGCCAGCACCTGGGCCGTGCCGCCCTGTTGTGGCGGCGCCTCGTGGCCCCACTTCGTAAGTCCTCCGGTCTTCTGGAAGCTTCGTGTAAAAATAGGCCCCTGGGCGTTGATTTCGTCCAATTCCGAGAATATTTCCTTACTAGGATTTCTGAAACCAAAAACAGCGAGAAAACAAAGAATCGGCTCTTCGGCATCTCGTCAATAGGTTAGTGCCGGAAAATGCATAATAATGACATATAATGTGTATAAAACATGTGAGTATCATCATAAAAGTAGCATGGAACATAAGAAATTATAGATACGTTTGGGACGTATCAAGCATCCCTAAGCTTAGTTCCTACTCGCCCTCGAGTAGGTAAACGATAACAAAGATAATTTCGAAGTGACATGCTATCATAATCTTGATCATACTATTGTAAAGCATATGAGATGAATGCAGCGATTCGAAGCAATGATGAAGATAATGAGTAAACAAATGAATCATATAGCAAAGACTTTTCATGAATAATACTTTCAAGACAAGCATCAATTAGACTTGCATAAGAGTTACTCATAAAGCAATAAATTCAAAGTAAAGGTATTGAAGCAACACAAAGGAAGATAAAGTTTCAGCGGTTGGTTTCAACTTCAACATGTATATCTCATGGATAATTGTCAACACAAAGCAATATAACAGGTGCAATAGGTAAACATGTAAGAATCAATGCACACAGTTGACACAAGTGTTTGCTTCTAAGATAGAAAGAATAGGCAAACCGACTCAACAATAAAGTAAAAGATAGGCCCTTCGCAGAGGAAGCATTGATTACTATTTTTGTGCTAGAGCTTTTCATTTTGAAAACAAGAAACAATTTTGTCAACGGTAGTAATAAAGCATATGTGTTATGTATAAGACATCTTATAAGTTGCAAGCCTCATGCATAGTATACTAATAGTGCTCGCACCTTGTCCTAATTAGCTTGGATTAACACGGATTATCATTGCATAACATATGTTTCAACCAAGTGTCACAAAGGGGTACCTCTATGCCGCTCGTACAAGGGTCTAAGGAGATGGTTCGCATTGGATTTCTCGCTTTTGATCATTCTCAACTTAGACACCCATACCGGGACAACATAGACAACAGATAATGGACTCCTCTTTTAATGCTTAAGCATTCAACAACAGGTAATATTCTCATAAGAGATTGAGGTTTTGTGTCCAAACTGAATCTTCCACCATGAATCATGGCTTTAGTTAGCGGCCCAATGTTCTTCTCTAACAGTATGCATACTCAAACCATTTGATTGTGAGAACCGCCCTTACTTCAGACAAGACGAACATGCATAGCAACTCACATGATATTCAACAAAGGTAAAAGTTGATGGCGTCCCCGAAACATGGTTACCGCTCAACAAGCAACTTATTAAGAAATAAGACACATAAGTACATATTCTTCACCACAATAGTTTTTAAGGCTATTTGTCCCATGAGCTATATATTGCAAAGGCAAAGAATAGAAGTTTTAAAGGTAGCACTCAAGTAATTTACTTTAGAATGACGGAGAAATACCATGTGGTAGGTAGGTATGGTGGACACAAATGGCATAGTTATTGGCTCAAAGGATTTGGATGCACGAGAAGAATTCCTCTCAATACAAGGCTAGGCTAGCAAGGTTATTTGAAGCAAACTCAAGTATAAAAGGTGCAGCAAAGCTCACATATGAACATATTGTAACTATTATAAGACTTTACATTGTCTCCTTGTTGTTCAGACACCTTAACCAGAAAATATCTAGACTCTAGAGATCAATCATGCAAACCAAATTTTAACAAGCTCTATGTAGTTATTCATTAATGAGTACAAGGTACATGATGCAAGAGCTTAAACAAGATCTATATGAGCACAGCAATTGCCAAGTATCACATTATTCAAGACATTAAACCATTTACCACATGCAGCATTTTCCGTTTCCAACCATATAACAATGAATGAAATAGTCCAACTTTCGCAATGAACATTAAAGATGAAGCTAAGAACATATGTGTTCATGCGAAACAGTGGAGCGTGTCTCTCTCCCAAACAAAGAATGCTAGGATCCGATTTTATTCAAGCAAAACAAAAATAAAAACAAACAGACGCTCCAAGTAAAGCACATAAGATGTGACGGAATAAAAATATAGTTTCACTAGAGGAACCTGATAAATTATCGATGAAGAAGGGATGCCTTGGGCATCCCCAAGCTTAGACGCTTGAGTCTTCTTAAAATATGCAGGGATGAACCACCATCCCCAAGCTTTGACTTTTCACTCTTCTTGATCATATTGTATCATCCTCCTCTCTTGACCCTTGAAAACTTCCTCCACACCAAACTCGAAACAAACTCATTAGAGGGTCAGTGCATAATTCATATATTCAGAGGTGACATAATCATTCTTAACACTTTTGGACATTGCACAAAGCTACTGAAAGTTAATGGAACAAAGGAATCCATCAAACATAGCAAAACAGGCAATGCGAAATAAAAGGCAGAATCTGTCAAAACAGAACAGTCCGTAAAGACGAATTTTAAAGTGGCACCAGACTTGCTCAGATGAAAATGCCCAAATTTAATGAAAGTTGCGTACATATCTGAGGATCACGCACGTAAATTGGCAGATTTTTTTGATTTTTCTACAGGGACTAATGATCAAATTCGTGACAGCAAGAAATCTGTTCCTGCGCAGTAATCCAAATCTAGTATTGGCTTTACTATCAAAGACTTTACTTGGCACAACAATGCAATAAAATAAAGATAAGGAGAGGTTGCTACAGTAGTAAACAACTTCCAAGACTCAAATATAAAATAAAGTGCAGAAGTAAAATAATGGGTTGTCTCCCATAAGCGCTTTTCTTTAACGTCTTTCAGCTAGGCGCAGAAAGTGTGTATCAAGTAACATCAAGAGACGAAGCATCAACATCATAAGTTGTTCTAATAATAGAATCATAAGGTAACTTCATTGTCTTTCTAGGGAAGTGTTCCATACCCTTTTTGAGAGGAAATTGATATTTAATATTATCCTCCTTCATATCAATAGTAGCACCAATAGTTCGAAGAAAAGGTCTTCCCAATATAATGGGACAAGATGCATTGCATTCAATATCCAAGACAACAAAATCAACGGGGACAAGGTTATTGTTAACCATAATACGAACATTATCAATCCTCCCCAAAGGTTTCTTCATAGCATTATCAGCAAGATTAACATCCAAATAACAATTTTTCAATGGTGGCAAGTCAAGCATATCATAGAGTTTCTTAGGCATAACAGAAATACTTGCACCAAGATCACATAAAGCATTACAATCAAAATCATTGACCCTCATCTTAATGATGGGCTCCCAAGCATCTTCTAACTTCCTAGGAATAGAAGTTTCAAGTTTTAGTTTCTCTTCTATAGCTTTTATGAGAGCATTTGTAATATGTTTTGTAAAGGCCAAATTTATAGCACTAGCATTGGGACTTCTAGCAAGTTTTTGTAAGAATTTTATAACTTCAGAGATGTGACAATCATCAAAGTCTAAACCATTATGATCTATAGCAATGGGATCATTGTCCCCAATATTTTAAAAAATTTCAGCAGTTTTATCAGTTTCAGCAGTTTTAGCAGTTTCAGGCAATTTTGCATGCTTTGCACTAGGAGTAGAAACATTGCCAACACCAATTATTTTACCATTGATAGTAGGAGGTGTAGAAACATGTGAATCATTATCATTACTAGTGGTGGTAATAGTCCAAACTTTAGCTACATTATCTTTAGCAAGTTTTTCATTTTCTTCTCTTTCCCACCTAGCATGCAATTCAGCCATTAATCTTATATTCTCATTAATTCTAACTTGGATGGCATTTGCTGTAGTAACAATCTTATTATCAATATCCTTATTAGGCATAACTTTGAATTTTAAAAGATCAACATCAGAGGCAAGTCTATCAACTCTAGAGGCAAGAATATCGATTTTATCAAGCTTTTCCTCAACAGATTTGTTAAAAGCAGTTTGTGTACTAATAAATTCTTTAAGCATGGCTTCAAGACCAGAGGGTACATTCCTATTATTGTTGTAAGAATTCCCATAAGAATTACCATAACCATTACCATTATTAGAAGGATATGGCCTATAGTTGTTACCAAATTATTCCTATAAGCATTGTTGTTGAAATTATTATTTTTAATGAAATTCACATCAACATTCTCTTCTTGAGCAACCAATGAAGCTAAAGGAACATTATTAGGATCAACAGTAGATCTACCATTCACAAGCATTGACATAATCACATCAATCTTATCACTCAAGGAGGAGGTTTCTTCGACAGAATTTACCTTCTTACCTTGTGGAGCTCTTTCCGTCTGCCATTCAGAGTAATTTATCATCATATCATCAAGAAGCTTTGTTGCCGCCCCCAAAGTGATGGACCTCCAGCTGCTGAATCCAATAGGTTCCGCGAAGAAAAATTCAGTCCTGCATAAAAGGTTTGGATGATCATCCAAGTAGTTAGTCCATGGGTTGGGCAATTCTTTACCAAAGATTTCATTCTCTCCCATGCTTGAGCAACATGTTCATTATCTAATTGCTTAAAATTCATTATGCTACTTCTCAAAGATATAATTTTAGCGGGAGGATAATACCTACCAATAAAAGCATCCTTACATTTAGTCCAAGAATCAATACTATTTCTAGGCGAGAGATAGCAACCAATCTTTAGCTCTTCCTCTTAAGGAGAAAGGAAACAATTTTAATTTTATAATGTCACCATCTACATCCTTATACTTTTGCATTTCACATAGTTCAACAAAATTATTAAGATGGGCAGCGAGCATCATCGGAACTAACACCGTGAAAATTGCTCTCTCATAACAAGATTCAAGAAAGCGGGTTTAATTTCAAAGAATTCTGCTGTAGTAGCAGGTGGAGCAATAGGTGTGCATAGGAAATCATTATTATTTGTGCTAGTGAAGTCACACAACTTAGTATTCTCAACAGTACCCATTTTAGCAGTAGTAAATAAAGCAAACTAAATAAAGTAAATGCAAGTAACTATTTTTTTTTGTGTTTTTGATATGGAGAACAAGACAGTAAATAAAGTAAAACTAGCAACTAATTTTTTTGTGATTTGTTTTAGTGCAGCAAACAAAATAGTAAATAAAATAAAGCAAGACAAAAACAAAGTAAAGAGATTGGAAGTGGAGACTCCCATTGCAGCGTGTCTTGATCTCCCCGGCAACGGCGCCAGAAATTTGCTTGATGCGTGTAGTTGACACGTCCGTTGGGAATCCCAAGAGGAAGGTGTGATGCGCACAGTAGCAAGTTTCCCTCAGTAAGAAACCAAGGTTTAATCGAACCAGTAGGAGTCAAGAAGCACGTTGAAGGTTGATGGTGGCGGAATGTAGTGCGGCGCAACACCAGGGATTCCGGCGCCAACGTGGAACCTGCACAACACAATCACAGAACTTTGCCCCAACGTAACAGCGAGCTTGTCAATCTCACCGGCTTGCTGTAAACAAAGAATTAGATGTATAATGTGGATGATGATGGTTGTTTGCAAAGAACAGTAAAGAACAATTGCAGTAGATTGTATTTCAGATGTAAAGAATACGACCGGGGTCCATAGTTCACTAGTGGTGTCTCTCCCATAAGATAGCAGATGTTGGGTGAACAAATTACAGTTGGGCAATTGACAAATAAAGAAGGGGCATAACAATGCACATACATATATCATGATGAGTACTATGAGATTTAATCAGGGCATTACGACAAAGTACATAGACCGCTATCCAGCATGCATCTATGCCTAAAAAGTCAACTTTCAGGTTATCATCCGAACCCCTTCCGGTATTAAGTTGTAAACAACAGACAATTGCATTAAGTATGGTGCGTAATGTAATCAACACAAATATCCTTAGACAAAGCATCGATGTTTTATCCCTAGTGGCAACAGCACATCCACAACCTTAGAACTTTCTGTCACTGTCCCAGATTTAATGGAGGCATGAACCCACTATCGAGCATAAATACTCCCTCTTAGAGTCACAAGTATCAACTTGGCCAGAGCCTCTACTAGCAACGGAGAGCATGCAAGAACATAAATAACATATATGATAGATTGATAATCAACTTGACATAGTATTCAATATTCATCGGATCCCAACAAACACAACATGAAGGATTACAAATAGATGATCTTGATCATGATAGGCAGCTCACAAAATCTAACATGATAGCACAATGAAGAGAAGACAACCATCTAGCTACTGCTATGGACCCATAGTACAGGGGTGAACTACTCACGCATCGATCCGGAGGCGATCATGGCGATGAAGAGCCCTCCGGGAGATGATTCCCCTCTCCGGCAGGGTGCCGGAGGCGATCTCCTGAATCCCCCGAGATGGGATTGGCGGCGGCGGCGTCTCTGGAAGGTTTTCCGTATCGTGGCTCTCGGTACCGGGGGTTTCGCGATGGAGGCTTTAAGTAGGCGGAAGGGCAGGTCAGGGGGCCACACGAGGGCCCCACACGCCAGGGCCGCGCGCCCAGCACCTAGGCCGCGCCGCCCTGTTGTGGCGGCGCCTCGTGGCCCCACTTCGTAAGTCCTCCGGTCTTCTGGAAGCTTCGTGTAAAAATAGGCCCCTGGGCGTTGATTTCGTCCAATTCCGAGAATATTTCCTTACTAGGATTTCTGAAACCAAAAACAGCAGTAAAACAAGAATCGGCTCTTCGGCATCTCGTCAATAGGTTAGTGCCAGAAAATGCATAATAATGACATATAATGTGTATAAAACATGTGAGTATCATCATAAAAGTAGCATGGAACATAAGAAATTATAGATACGTTTGGGACGTATCAGCTGACGCCAACCCTTTAATACCGGTTCGTGACACGAACCGGTACTAAAGGTCTTGCACAAACCGGTACTAAAGGTTGCATGCGGCTTGAGCAGTGCAACCGGTACTAATGCACCCTTTATTACCGGTTCGTAAGGAAACCGGTACTAAAGGGTTAGACGGAAGCCCCTTTTTCTACTAGTGTTGTATACGTTCAGCATAGTAAATAAGTACCAGTAGTATAATAATTTCTTGTGGTGCCCGGCGCGGAACCACTGAGCCTCGGCTTATTCTCCTCCGCGATCATGGAATGGATAGACGAGGATTGACAAATGCTCGTCGTCGCCCTTGGCTTCCCTCGCCGCATCGGCGACGACGACTTCCTCTTCGTCGGAGTCCATCGCATTGGCAAACTGTGGAGCACCTCACGCGCAGGGTGGACGTAGGGTGGGGACGGGGAACGGAATGCGGCTGACGGTGGAGGGACGACAGTGTGATGGGCGGCACGCTAGAGCGGGGAAGTGGGAAAGTGTTTTCGGCACCGGATATGTTGCTGGGCCGCGCCGGCTCCAAAACAATATTGGGGGCGGCGGCTGGAGGTGCTATTTCGGGCCAGCGCCCCATTTATCGAATGGACAATATTACTGCCCACAGCCAGGGCTGGAGATGCTCTTAGATTCATGTACGTGTGTCATTAAGTTTCACCAAGTTTTGGTAAACATCAGGGAGTAAAACGACATGAAACGGACTTAATTTCTCCCAATGCCACCCTCTTTTACCAACATTTTCCTTGAGCAACACTTTAATTTTCACTGATTCCGTGCTTGCTCAAAGGGGTATAAAGACCTGTCCGGGAGCATTGCCGAAGCCAAGGCCCTTTCCCCACGTCACTCTGCCTCTCTACTGTGCGCTCGTGATCTCCTACTTCAGTAGTTGAGTTCTCGTCCCTACGTGCTGGAACAATGAAGGACGGGTGGGAACCGGAGCAGCGGGATCTCGGCGGCCTCGGGCTCGCCGGCATCTGCCGCGAGACCAGCCGAGTGGTCCTGCGCGTCATCCTCCCCAACTTCGCCACCGTTGGGTGCTCGTTCCTCTCCGCGTTTTTGCTCACCAACGTGGGTGACTGGGGCGTTTACTTCCACCTCCACATCCTGCTTCTCTTCACCAGCACCTACGTGTTCTGCGTCGCCTCCCTCTACTGCACAGACGGTGGCCTCCCCGCCGCCCACATCGTCCTTAACGAGCGCCTCCCCGTCGTCCCGCTCAAGCGGCTCTTCTTCACGTTTCACCTCGTGGCCGCAGTCCCCTTTCTCCTAATCTTCACCTCACTCTCCGTCGCGGCCCTGCTCGGGCTAGAGGACGGGATGATGCTGCCGCTGCGGCTGCTGGTATGGGCCAGCGCGGCGTACGCCGCCGTGGTGGGCCAGCTGGCCTGCGTGGTCTCGGTGCTGGAAGACGCCGTCCACTTCGGTGCCGTGCGCAGGAGCCGGGAGCTCCTCGCCGGGAAGTTCTGGACGGTGGCAACCTTGCTCCTCACGCTCGACGGTTGCATCATAGGCGTGGTGGTGGCCTTCCAGGCGCTCATGGCGGATGACGCACTGGGCCTTGGGGTTCCGAATGGTCGCGGCGACGGCGATGTCCGGGGTGCTGTCGCGGCTGCTCCACGTCGCTCTGGTGGCGCAGCCGGTCGTCTACATGGTGTGCAAGAGCCACCGCCAGGAGGTCGTCGACCTGGTCCACCTCCACGGCTCCACTACACTCGCCGTCGACGGCGACAATTAATGGTGGCGTGGAGCTGCAGTGGGTGCCGACGGCGTCGCAGCTCACTGCTGACCCTGCAACTGCTCCCGAGCTAGCTATCCTGGGGAGATTACTGTTTGTTTCTACTCTACTACAGTACTACCTACTCGTACTTAGCATCGTACAATAACTTAGTTAAAAAACACTTCCAAGTTCAGGTTATGCAGTTGTATGGAACTCTGTCTATGTCTCTGATCCCATTGTTTTATTATTATGAGATATGCATGCTTGGGATTATATATACGTGTCTGAGGTTTAAAAGTAGAATATAATTTTATTTGGGTGTGTCTATGTCTAAGTTGACTGAGATTTTCTTAAGTCTCAGTCAACTCAGAAAAGTGCAACTGCAGTTAAAAAAAAAGGCAACTCTTGCACTTTTTTAATAGAAAAGTGCAACTCAAGCACTTTTTTTGTAATTGACTTAGACTTAAGAAAATCTCCGTTGACTGAGACATAGCAAAACCGATTTTTTTATTTTATTTCGTATTTGTGACACCCGAGAGCTCACTAGAGCTCGGTTTTGAAATTTTTGAAATGATAGTTCGAACTTGAATTTTTTGGAAAAAAAAATCCTTGGGTTCATACATGTTATGTATACTCGTGCAAGGTTTCTCTAAAACAGCATTGATTATTTTATGCTGCAGGAAAAACAAATTTGTGGTTGTATTATGATTGTGACTCTTATTTTTATCTTAATTATATATAATTGTATTTTTTATGTAGCCTAAAATGTAACATGAGTACGCTTTGACGAAGCATGTGGCGTATGTACTTTTATGTGTATATGTTGTCTTATGTCTCCTTTCAGCGTATTTTGTGCCCATCAAACGTGATTTCCAATTTTTCAAAAAAACAAGAGAACTAGCTCATGTGTAAATATCAGTTTTTTTTTTCATTTTACGGGTAGAAATACACTATATCTAACCGGTACAAATTCAGTGCGTTTTTTGGATGAAGCTGTGTGCGTCGATGCGCAGTAGCAAGTGCTTGGTTGTTCCTAGGGGTGAGCAAAACACCAAACCGTGGAAACCGTTCAAACTGGCAAGTTTTTTTTTTTTTTGGTAACTAGTTCAAAAGAAAATTAGATGAAAAAGAACTAAAAATGTTAAAACCATGAAACCATTTTTGCTCCCGGAAGTTTCGTTTGAAAAAATTATAATCCACAGGAAAGATAACAACATGCTCTTCTACCAACATTATGCTCGAGCAACCGTACGAACACTTTTATTTTTCAGTAGCACCGTGCCAAGCTTATCTTACCAAAAATGCTGAAAGGAAAAGTAAAGGGCTGTCAGTGAGCATTGCCATAGCCAAAGCCAAGTCCCTTTCGCCCCATTGCTTTCTCTGCCCTTGTACATGTACGTGCTCCAAGTTCCAACAATGGAGATGGTGGCAGCGGGATCTTGCCGGCCTCCGGCAAGCAAAGACATTGAAATCAAGTTTATATCAAGCAAAAATCAGCTTGCCGATGTCTTTAGAAACTAGAAAGGCTCTTCTGGTAAAGATTTTGAAGAATTCAAGCGTAATCTAAAAATCTCCGTTCTTTCGCAGTTTAGATTATGGGAGGTGTTGGAAAAATTGTACCAAATATATATATGGAAAGGGCAAACCGTATGGTGTATACTACACCAACGGTTAAGGGCGTGTTTGGTTGCCTGCATCCCCTGGTTCGTATCGGGCCAGTAATTTTCGGTCCATTTGGTTGTCTGGGCCGAGCTGTGTTTTTTGTACGAACCGCTTCTCAAAGCAGTGTCGGGTCAGACCCTGGAGGAACGACCGGTTCGGCAGTTTCCAGCGGTGCAGGCAAATCTCCGCGCCCGCTGATGCAAAAGGAAATCTTCGGCGCACGGGCGGAGACGAGAATGGAGATGGCGGGAGCCGCGGCGCGCATCGGGGAAAAGCGAAAAGGGGTGCGGGAAGGATTCCGTCACCTCCCGCCGCGCCCCATTGCCTATTTCTACCCCCTCCTCCACTGTCCTTCCAAATTTCGAGCTCCTCCTCCTGTCGGCAAGCTGGTAAGAGGCGCACGCATCTCCATTCGGCGATGGTTGCAGCGGCGACGACGAGTACATCAGGGATGCTTCATCTACTTCCTGGTCCAGCGCATCTTCACCTCCGGTGATGACTGTAAGCCATCCCTTATCCCGTACCGTAGTAATGTTTAGATCTAGGTTAGGAGTAGTCAGATCTTGCCTAGGGTTTAGTCTTGTAGCAGGGGTAAGTTTGGATTGTGGTGACCTATCATGATCTTGCTAGGATTCGACATTTCCGGTTGCTACTGCCATGATCTTGTCTAGGGTTTGGTCTTGTAGCAGGGGCTAGTCCAAAATGTGGTCACCTGCCATGATCTTGCAAGGATTTGTGCTATTCACCGTTGCAATGAACTGCTTGTCTGATGTGTGTAGGACTCCTTCTGCGATGAGTTTAGCCAGGCGCTTGTCTGCGTTGGGGACTCTCAGATCCCTTTGCAAGTTCCCGATTCGCAGCCCACATATGAGTCCAAGGTCACCCCTCTGCTTGTGTCTGACCTGGTGGCTCAGGTAGCGGCAGAGGTGGCGGCTAGGTTAGCCACCAATAAGAAGAACAAGAACCGCAGGGAAGCGGATACGCGCCTGAGAAGCCGACCGCCGGCAAGAGGAAGAGAGGTTCCTTCGCCGACGATGAGCTGGTGGCCTTCACCAACATGACTGTTGTTGTGAAGGACGTCGCACAGGCCATCAGGGACAACAAGCCCATGGACATGCACCCTAACATGTACAATGCGGTCATGGACATGCTTAGCTTCACCGAGGATGATCTCATGGCCGCCCTCAGCCACCTCGGCGACCACAAGGCCTAGGGTTCCAGCTTCGTCGGCATGATCGAGCCACACCGCGTCCTCTGGCTTAGGAACTACCTTGGCAAGTACCACGGCAAGGTGTAGTGGTGCCCTTGCTGGGTTTTTTTAGTGATGCATGCATGAAGATGGTGATGATGATGATGTATATTTTGGCAGTAGCTAGGATGAAAAACATTTGATGGCCCCCTTTTGTAAGTATGATGAGGTGGTATATACTAACCCCTCAGGTGATGGTGAACTTTGCGGTATTAGGAGGAGACACAAACTTTTGTTGTGGTGGTAGGACGACCATGGTAGTGTAGGATAAACTTCTGATCGACTTTTGGAACGATCATGCATGTCCCTGTTAGTTTATTATTTGTTGTCAACACTTGTGTTGTTCTATTGCTCTTTTTCTGAATTGCTTCATGGTTGTGATCGCTAACTTCTTCTTATACCATGCTAGTGGTATGTGGTGTTCAGCGGGCGGGTTCGAGGAATCTATAGCTCATGGAGAGTCTGTCAAGATCAGGTCAATGGCTACTCCAACAACAGCTACTGAGGATATGCAACATTGGAGGAGGCACAGCAAGAGTACCTCCGGAGGCACGTCCCAGCCGGGTCAAAGATTACATCATCGCCTTCCTCATCGTGGTGATCATGAGGATCGTGTTCTTCTGAGTGGTCTATGATCGTATGTAATATGCCATGGCATGGTAATCTCACCCTATTTGAATTGTGGTAAGGATATGGAACTGTGATTTGAGCAACCAAACTGCTGATTCTTGTTTTCCTGCGTGCAAGATGGGCTGGAAACGGCCAACCAAACGATGGGGCCTCGGTTCCTTCTCCGAAGCGCAAAGGGCCGCACAGGCTACCAATCGACCCGGCTTTCATGGCCCATGGCCCGTTCGTGACGCGCAGGGGCTCCCATCTCGCTGGCGCAGTCATGCCGGAATTCGGTCCAGGCAACCAAACGCGCCCTAAGAGCATCTCTACTGACGCACTCCAAATAGGGTCCGGAAGGTTCGAACAGAGCCCGTAAACGCACGAACTGAAAAGCGCGAGTTTAGTCTCCCAGAAAATGTTCTTCAAGCGAATTTGGAAGTGGCGCAGAACAACACCCGTATTCGGAACCAAAAAATTTAAATTTAAATCTAGCGGGAGAATTTTCATCGCAAACAAGTTCGGCGATGAAACTGGAAGTTCATAGTTACATAATTTACATTGCGATCGCAAAATAGATATCACATATACGATGTTCCCCTGCCACGCGACCTAACGATGACTAAAATTCGGCCCTACCGGGGCCTCTACGCGCGGCGGAGGACGGGGCGGCGGACGACGGCGACGGCAACCTACTCGGCGTCGAGGTCGACGACCTCCTTCTTCACCCGGCGGACGACGGCCTCCCTCTGCGCCGCCTCGTACGTGCGCACCTTCCGGACGGCGTTCGCTTCCTCGCGGTGGAAGCGCGCGCTCCTTCGCCTCCGAAATGTCGACGACCTGCTGGATCGCCATCCCCTCGTCGTCATCATTGAGTACGTAGTCCCCGAGTTTAAGACGGTGCGCCGCGGTGCCTCCTCCTCGTCGCTACTGTCATCGACGGGCGGCGCCAGGGTCCGGCCCAACGCGCCGGAGGAAGAGCCCTCGCCACAATTGGCGTAGCGAGCGAGCTTCCCCGGCGTCGTCAGGCCCCTAATTCATCCACCGCTGCGCGCTCCGCTTCCGCGCGCCCTCGGAGCAGTTCCATTTCCACCGCTCCGCCTTCGAGCGGAAGATAGGGGGCGCGGCGACGAGTTGCTGTCGCAAATCCGGCCGCCTCCCCTCCCGCAGCTGCCGGTGCCAACCATAAGGTTGCGTTGGAGCTAACGGAAGAGTGGATGCGGCGGCGGCTGCACTCAGATTTCTCATCGGCTGGAAGTGGAACCAGAAGACGGTGGAGCGGCGGAAAGTGGCGAAGGGGAGTAGGGTTTTGGAACCGAGCTCCCCTCCGCGGCCTGTATAAATAGGGGCCGCCGATTTAGCCTCTAGTCTACACAGCTTTTGGCCCAAACCCGTAAATCCGCCGATTTTTTTTTTGTTAGAGTTGCTCTTATGAGGTTTAGTGGCACCTGCTCCCAATTTGGGAAGAGGTTGCACACACCGGCAACCCCGATTAGAAACCCTAAAATCTTTTTTGAACAAGAAAATGTAAAATAATTATGAAATTTTATTTTAAATTTAGAATTATTTACAAAAGTTTGAACGAAATTTGAACTAAAATAAACTAAAACAACACTAATCTGCGTGCGACGGATCTGTCTCGTCTATTGTCTATTAATATATCGAGCAACTCACCTGCAGGGCTGCAGAATTCTCAAATAAAAAATTTGAGACCACAGAAAAGAGAACAACATGCCTACCCATATATACCACCGTCTTCTACCAACATTATTGTTTTTTTATAGAACACAGTACAACGCGGACGCTCACAAACACGCACGTACAAACACCTCTATGAACGCACGCACGCACACCCTACCCCTATGAGCACCTCCGAGGGACTGAGCCGGCATATCTTGAGGTTGACGAAGTCACCACTGGCGCCTCGCTGTTGACGGGCACGTCACCTACCACTGAAAGCATAGCGCCGGTTAAATCCGGAAATAAATCCAGGTAAATGCAAACACCCATGTCAAGTCTAAGACTTGAACCTAGGTGGGCTGGTTCCACCACAAGGGACCTATTGCTACCAACATTATTGTTGAGCAACCATATGAACACTTACAATTTTCATTAGCACCGTGGCCAGCTTATCTTACCAAAAATGCTCAAAGGAAAAATAAAGAGCTGTCAGTGAGCATTGCCAAAGGCAAAGCCAAGTCCCTTTCGGCACACTGCTTTCTCTGCCTCTCTACATGTGCGCTCGTGATCGCTTGCTTCACTTCACTGGTTGATCACTCCACAGCCACCACCGTACGTGCTCCAAGTTCCAACAACGGAGATGGAGTGGCAGCGGGATCTCGCCGGCCTCGGGTTCGCCGGCATCGGCCGCGAGATCAGCCGCGTGGTCCTGCGCGTCATCCTCCGCAACTTCGCCAACGTGGGTCCCGCGTTGCTCTCCGCGCTCTTGCTCGCCGGCGCCGCCGTCTTCTGCTCCATTTTCTCCCGCGTCGCCTCCTACCTCGACGACGGCACCAGCCTCCCCCGCCTCGTCGCCGACTCGGCCGCCCTCGGCCTCCTCATCAGCGCCATCCTCGGGCTCTTCCTCCTCTGCACCGCCGCCTACGCGCTCGCCGTCGCCTCCCTCTACCGCACGGGCGGCGACCTCCTCGCCGCCGATCGCATCCTTAAGGAGGACCTCCCCGTCGGCCCTCACTACATCACGGTAAAATAACAGGGGCACTTCAAAATGCCCCTAATGTGAAACAAAGTGCCCCAAATTAGCTACAGGGGCACTTTTTTAAATGCCACCTTTACTTGCGTCTCTAAAGGTATTTGGGGCACTACCTAGGGGCACTTCTCAAAATGCCCCAAAATTCAATTAGGGGCACTTGCAAAGTGCCCCAAAATCTAATTAGGGGCACTTTGACAAGTGCCCCAAAACTCAATTAGAGGCACTTTGACAAGTGCCCCAAAACCGATTAGGGGTACTTTGAGATGTGCCCCAAAATCCAATTTGGGGCACTTCAAAAAATGCCTCAAAATCCAATTCGTAACCCTAAAAAAATGCCCCAAATTACATACAATTAATGGCACCTTGAGCAATTCCCAAAAAGCCCACCAATCAAACACCGTCACATTGGCAAGATACAAGAAGCATACAATATAAACAGTTAAACATCATACATGCAGAAGCACACAGTACCCATATAGTATCCAGTGCACCGTAAACATAAATTCTGGATTTTTCATACAATAACAATATCTCACAAGGTAAACAGGTAGCACATTGTTCCACTGTAAACACCAATTCTGGAATTTTCATAATACCAGTTAGAGCTCAATGTAACTATATCATCGCTATGTTTCCAATTCAATCAGCACACCCTATATGCATCATCATCAGTTGATCCCAGTCTTCAGCTTGGGTAGAGTTGTACCTTGAGAGAAATAGTAAGATAATTTAGCAATCCTAAAGACAGGAATGCATGATTTCAAACAGCACTGAGGACGAGGAACAGGAACAATCATGCTATATAAAACCTCTACAGCCTTGTTTTGTTGTAGTGAATAGATTGAGAAAGAAGCCCACTTATAAAGATCTAATGTTCCAAAACTACACATTGCGGGCTGTCCATATTTTTTACAATAGCATGACTCGTGACTTTTCTGTTTGCCAATTTGGTAGTTTTATCTAAAAAGGCAGTGAAACTGAAATAATTTTAAGTCTACATGAAAGACAGGAAAGCACATTAGGCAAGCAAAATAAGACCTTGATGAAAGTAAAAGAAAAAAAAAACTAGGTAAGGCCTAAATCTCATACCAGTCACCCGCCTTGCTGAAAGCTGAGGCAAATAAGGTTGTTAGGTAAGCTGATCCGCAGTCTACCAGCAGTGTAACCGGGGTTGAAGGGTCAAGACAAAGAACTATATTTCAGATGGGCTTTCGATTTTAAAATAAACATGAAGAAAGAAAAGGAAATCCAGGGTAGTTGATTGCACTAAGTAGCACAAGGTACGACATGTACATACAGGATACGATAGGCGACACTAATGTCTCGTTGGTGCCAGCCAACGGGCATAGATAGGAATAACTATTTCCCATAACATAGAATTGCATAATGATGTTACAGTTGAATTCGTGAATCTATAATCTCTATATACACTGGCAGTATGTATGTATACTAGACGGGCTATTGATCACCGAAGGACGGATGGGATACAAAACTCCAGTCACCCCAGCTTCTTTCCTATGCACAGTACATACTTACCATCTCGCTACTATGGCATGTTGACGGCGTTGGTTTATTTTGTTCCTAGACTGTAGTTGAACAATGTGGAGTAATACTTCTAAAGATGATCCCACTAATTCGTGTGTATGGCACAAAAAACTGTAGTTGCAGCAAGAGGTTTGTGAGAAAATTAAACAATTATACCTGAAGAAATAAATTTTTAACTTGTGGTGAATATCTAGTGATGCCTTATCTCTGTCTCATGCACAGACTACTGTACTATAGTTGAACAAACTAACTGGGTACCCTATAAAAATAACAATTCACCTGTCAAGGGTGGGGAGCAGCTTCTCCCTTTTGTAGTCGTTGGTACAAATCCATTCCTGCATCAAGAACCCACCATGCGAACACCGCTAGATCCTGCCGCTCTTCAAGAGAGACCGTAGAATTAGAAAGCTTCATTATTCATGTGAATAGTAAATCAAGGTTTCAGAAAAACGCTGAAATAAGCGTTGTGTAAACTACTGCCACTTTACTAGCCATTTAGTAAGGTATTTTTCTTTTATAGCACATCCATTAAAAAGATGTATGGTACTGTAGAGTGCTTACCATAGAAATAACAGCTACATGTGCATTTGTACCTTGAAATAATTGTATGGTTTAAATTTCAACCCACAAAGATTTGAGCAATACAGTGTGCTTAGTATGTTCAAGAGGCTTAACATAAAAAAGTTAATGCTAACAAATGAGAAATTTTGTTTGGCCCATCCACCTCTATTTACCATGATAGAAGTATTACCGTACCGATATATGGCATGCCTGCTCAATGATAAGCATTCAAGGTTTTAAGGTCTCTGAATAATTTGTCGACCCTGAGAACAATACTGCCAATTTAAAGCGTTGCATGTCAAAAATCTTATATCACGAACTTGATTTCCTGACAAACTTTTAGGCATCAGCTGACAGCATATGCTTGCAAATTTGTTGCATCCTTCCCTTCATTTTCACCATGGAATTACTTACATGGTAGAAACAGAGATTATCATGTATAGCAACCTGAATATAGACCATCATATTC
Organism: Lolium rigidum; assembly: GCF_022539505.1. NCBI lineage: Eukaryota > Viridiplantae > Streptophyta > Magnoliopsida > Poales > Poaceae > Lolium > Lolium rigidum. Next base: position 62,335,502 of record NC_061511.1, read on the forward strand.
TGTGTTTCGAGCCTAACTGCCTAAGTACATTCAGTTATAGAGCATAAGAGCAAAGATGGCAAGCAATTTAATGATAAAATTACATGAAAGCTGAAAGCTTATCAAGAACAAAACAGAATCTGAAATCCAGCAGAAATTTGAACCACATGCCAACTACAGTATACCAACCCATGTTTCTTAAAGGCGCCATTTTCAATTTTTAACTATGAAAAGGAAACGAAATGTTCACTCGTGCATCTATCAACAGGATGAAACAATAGAGATAATTTGGAAAACCCTATCTGTATTACTTACATCACCCATAGTTGTTACAAAATTCAAATTATGTTGATCATGTGCCTACAGGGACCAACCTGTCGCCGTTGCTGCACATGCATCGGTCGCCCCGGTGTGAATTTAGAGATAAATTGTATGTACTACTTAGAAGAGTTAACTTCTGTAGGCAACCAGATTTGCAGACCTGCAGGCTTAGTTCAGTTCACATGCATGTCAACGAAAAGGGCAGAAGTTTGAATTCTGAAGGAGACAATAAACATGTAGATAGTAGTTAATTGAACCCATTTTCTGGAACTTTGTCAAGACATTCGTTTGGTACATAATCAGAATATGACCCTAATACTGGTAAGCACACCTTGACAAATGACTACGAATTGCTGCCTCGTGGCATTCCATACATGGGCTAGGGTCAAACAGCAATAGATGTACTGAATATACCTGACAAATGATTCCTGTGTCCTGCATCCACTCCTATTGGATCTAGTACCCACGGTACCGATTCATCGTGCCATCAGCAGACGCCCAAGGTTGTACACTCCGTGCTCGGACCTGCAACCAACCATACATAAGATGATCGGTAAGTTTGTTACTCACAGGTAGAAGAAGATGAAGGACATGAGGATTATGAAATATTTCTCCAAGAGTCCCTGTAGTGCCTCCAGATGCTGGTGTTCGTGCCTGCGTCGACGCCCTGTGCGGTCAGGTAAGAACCGCCGAGGTTGGAGGGGAACAGAGCAGGGGAGGGCGCCCAGATCCTCCTCCGTGTCGCAAATCCGCTTAGGGAGGACAGAAGTGTGCCGAGCTCGCACCGCTTCGTCCTAGATGACAGTGGATCTTGTCGCTGCCTCGCCGCCGGCGGGGGTTAGGAGCTGCTGTGGAGGGGAACGGAAAGGGACAGCGCCCAGTTTCTCTTTCGCCTCGCAGATCCGCCCAGGGAGGAGAGGAGAGCAGCGAGGTCCTCCATCACTACGGAGGGGTAGGGAGCCGTAGGGAGGAAGCGACTGGCTGCTGCGTCTCTACACACGGACCGCCCGCGCGCCCTCCGCCACGTTGCTCCGCCGACACGGAACGCCCGCGCGCGGCGGCTTCCGGCCATGGCGCCACCGTCGGGGCCAGGATCCTTGCAGCGATGTTTTCATCCTCCGCGACCATGTCGTCCTCGCCCTTATCCGCCATCTGGCGCGGCCGCAGCGAAGGTCGGCCCGGGGGCGTGCAACCCTGGCGGAGACCCTGGACTTGGTGGAGAGCGCGACGGCATCGGGGGCGGCCGCGGGGTTGGTCGTCGGTTGGGGCGGAGGCGGCGGGAGGGAGGCTGGGGAGCCTGCGGAGGAGGGGGCGGCGGGCTTGGAGAGGCACTGGTGGCGAAGGCGATCGGCCTCCATGGCCCTGCGCTTGGAGACGGGGATGTACTCCTCGTAGTCGTCCTCGTCATCGGATTTGACCGCCGGGGCGGCGGCGGCGGCAGCGGCGGGGGCCATGGTTGGGGTTAGGGTTTGGAGGATGGTGGGGATCTCGTCGGGGAAGGGAAGGGAATGGGACGAAGAAAGAAGGAAAAATCGACGAGATTCGGTCCGAGCTTGGAAAGAAGACGAGTTTAGGTACCGACATGGAAATCGTGAAGCTTTTGGCCTAGAAGAAATTGAGGCATAGCCCAAGACCAAACTGAACGTATCCTGTGCAGTCGCTTTTTCTTTTTTGACCTTTTTTTCAGTTTCCTATTTTTCAGCTAGCTGAAATTACAATTCGCCATAAGTCGATGGCATAGGCGGGATCGGCGCGGAGGTCCGACGGCAGGTACCGCCGCCTGCGCCGGATCTCGGCGCTCCTATATGGCTCGCGCGTAGGCACGGGCGGTACGGGCATCCGGAGGTTGCTCAGCCGCTAGCCGCCAGGCATGTGCACGTCCCCAAGCCGTCGCACGGCGTCCAGTTCGCGTGCATCAGCCGCGCCACTGTGACGGGCGGCGACACCCTGTGCGGCCGCTCCGCCTTTTTGGTGCCGCTACCGGACGCCTCGAAGTCATTCTTCTTCCCCATGGTGTTGCGGCGGCGGTGGTGGGAGTGGAGGTGTGGGCGATGGCAAGAATGATGACGATCGACTTTAAAGGCCGGTCGCGCGTGGGAAACAATGCCATTGAAGGCAGCGCAGAAGCTCAGCCGTCGCCCACCAGTGCGCGTGCAGAAGAGACAGACGCGACATTAATGGCGAAGGTTGCGGCGCAGACGCGGAAGCACTGACCGTGGAAGCGATGGCCGCGGAAGCGATGCCCGCGATACAGGCTCGTTGCTAGGCGGACCCGGTGGAAAAGCGAGCGGTCATTTGGGCCGTTCGCCGCGACGCATCCCATGCGCAAATATGCGCTGGGTTTGCGTCGCTGCGGACGACCCGGTCACTATGCGTCACCCCGCTGGAGTGTGTCCAGGCGCATTTTTGGCCCGGGCGGACGCAAACGGATGCCCGTTGGAGATGCCCTAAGAGATGGGGCAGGAAAGTCCACTCCTCCCCTTCCGCGTCTCTCGCATGTATTCTGCCCAACAACTCTCTACGACTGCGCGTTCGAGGAGGACGATGATGGCGTGCGCGGCGGGCTGGCAGCGGTGTCGCAGCAGCCGGCAGGTGAGCTAAAGGTGATAGTTGTTCAGGTGAGTAATGATCAATTGTGGCACTTAAAAGTGCCCCAAAAGGTATACATCTATTGGGGCACTTCAAAAAATGCCCTAGTAGGTATACACATATTGGGGCATTTGAGAAGTGCCCCAATAGGTATACAATTAGGGGCACTTCAGAAAAATGCCACTAATTGGCTACTATTAGGGGCACTTTGACAAGTACCACTAGGACAAGTGCCCCTATATCTATACCGTGGTGTAGTGCCTCTCGTGCGGCTCCTCTCCACGTTCCTCCTCGTGGCGGCCCCCTATCTCCCAGTGTCTACCGCCCTCTCCGTCGCGGCTCTGCTCGTGCTCCAGGACGATATCACGCTGCCGCTGCGGCTGCTGGGATGGGCAACGGCGGCGTACGTCGCCACGGTGTACCAGCTGGCCTGCGTGGCCTCAGTGCTCGAGGACACCGAACTCTTCGGCGCCGTGCGCAGGAGCCGGGACCTCCTCGCCGGCAAGTTCTGGGCCGCCGCGTGCGTCCTCGTCACGCTCAACGGTTGCATCATCGCCGTGCTCGAGGTTTTCAAGGCGCTGGTACTTGACGACGCGCTGGACCTCGGCCTCGCGTTCCAGGTGACGGCGGCGGCGGCCGTGTTCGTGGCTCTGTGCGAGGTGCTCATCGTCACGCTTGTGGTGCAGCCGGTGATCTACATGGTGTGCATGAGCCACCACCGGGAGGTCGTCCACAAGGCCCACCACGACTAGGCTCGCCGTCGACGGCGACAACTAATGGCGTGGAGCTGTAAGAGGCGCGGCGGACGGCGCCGCAGGCCACTGCTGATCCAGCAACTACTGCCGAGCTAGCTATATCTTGGAGAGTTTAGAATAATTAAGCTTTATATTCCACTAATCAAGCTTTATTTCTACTTAGCATCAACAATAGGTTTGCTAAAAAGAACTTCCACGAAGAACTTGTTAGCAAGTTCGTGAGATTGCGCAGTCAAATGGAACTCTTTGGAGAGTGCCCTGGAGTTCACAGGAATTTCATTTCCCAGGGATCGTGACAGTTTGACCCTAGTTGTGCGAGAGCCAGATCCCCCCTCCCTCCCTGTGTCGCCCCCGCGTGGCAACCGGGGAAAAACCCTAATCCCTGCTGCTGCCGGGCCTCCCTCCCGTCCCCCTCCCTCGCCGGCACCTAAGGGCGTGGCCGGCCAAAGCCCGGTCGGCGCCGGCTGCGGCGAGGCACTCTCGTTCCCTTGCGGGTCTAGGCGTGGTGCGACCGTCGGGTGCCACGGCGGCCAACGCGTGGGCTTGTCCCGTTGCCTCGACGCGACGGCGGCAGTGTGGTGGCGGCGCGTCCTGGATGGCGACGGCGTCGGTATCTCTGGACGGCGCGGGACGTGGTTGGCTGCCTTTGAAGTAGCGGGTGGAGGCGGTGCATTGGTGGTAGGTGGTTAGAGCATCTCCAACAGACGCGCTAAAAGGCCCGCGCGGTAAAAAAACCGCCGGTTTGCCGCGCGCGGGCGCTGCCGCGCTGCTCCAGCAGAGGCGGGAAAAAGGCGCGCGCGCTAAAAAATTTGCCGCCCGCGCGCTTTCGCGCTATCCCGCGCGGGAAACTTGCCGCGTGCGATGGCGCGCGCGGTATAAACACGCCACGCGCGAGCGCGGGCAACTGTCACTTCCTCCACGCGTCTCTCTCCCTCCTCGTCTCTCTCCCTCCCGCCGCTCCACCTCCGGCCGCTCCGCCTCCTCCCGCGCTGCTCCACCTCCGTCCGCGAGATGCCTCCGCGCCGCCGCCCCTCCTCCGGCTACCACGGCGTCCGGGCGCGGCCGAGCGGCCGGTTCGACGCGGAAATCCGCTCCGGCGAGGAGCGGATCCGCCTCGGCACCTTCCACACCGCGCACGAGGCGGCGCGAGCGTACGACGTCGTCGCGTGGCGGCTCGGCCGCTCGCGTCGGTCGATGAACTTCGACGATGTCTTCACGCGCGAGCAGGCGGAGATGCTGGCGCCGCCGTCGCCGATGATCACGCGCGAACAGCAGCGCCGCCATCGGGAGCTGGAGCAGCGCCTCCTCATCGCCGAGCGCGACGAGGCGATGCGCGTCGAATGGGCGCGGCGCTTCCCCGAGGACGTCGCCGCCACGGAGGCCTTCTACGCGCAGAATGAGAAGGAGAAGGCGGCGATGAAAGCGAAGAAGAAGGCGGGCCGCGAGAAGCGCCGTGCCGAGTCCGCGGCGAGGAAGAAGGCGAGGGCCGACGCGGCGGCGAGGAGGAAGGAGGAAAGGAAGAACGCCGCAGGGTCGTCGACCGTCGTCCTCTCGTCCTCCTCCAACTTTCAGTACACGACGACGTCGACGCCGGTGTCGGACACGACACTGAGCAGCTCTGACTTCGACTGGGAGTCCGACGACCAGTCCGAGTAGTAGTTTTATTTTAGTATTTTCGTTTAAATGTCGCATTGTATCGTCGCACTTTAAATATATTCGTATTTTCAATCAAATTTCATAGTTTGTTTGATGAATTTTCAAAAAAAAACCGGTCGGATTAGCAGTTTGTGACGCGCGCGCTGTGCAAAATAGCGCCTCTGGCGGAGGTGCGTTTTTCGCACACCAACGCGCGCTGCAAAATACAGCCTCTGCCGGGGGCAAATTCGCTATACCGCGCGCGAGCGGTATACAGCGCGCCCAATCGCCGGTATAGCGCGCGAGATTTTACAGCGCCTGTTGGAGATGCTCTTAGCCGACCTCTGCGGAGGAAGGAGGGGTTGCTCGATGGCGGGCTGGGTGCTAGGAGGCCGGCGGCGAGATGCGCTGATGTGTTCCGCTCGTTGTGGGATCTGGACCATGTGGGCTTGGATCTGTCGGCGGCGGCGCGACGGTGTCCTGTGCTGGCCACGGAGCGGCGGTGATGGTGGCTCAAGTTTGGTGCGACGCGAGCTGGTGGGCGGCAGGATGGTGGTGATGAGATCCCGACATCAGGGTCGGTTGGTGCGGGTCACCGGACAAGGGGAAGGCTGAGGTGGCAGTACCTGCGGGTGTCGCCATTCCTTCTATTAGGGCATCGTGGGGTCCCCTGTACCACCTAACCCCGAGTACCGGGGGAAACCCTAGGTCTAGTTCGCTGGTCCGGGCAGCAGCGTCATGCTGACGTCGCATTCCATGGTGCTTGTAGCATGGTGGGACAATTTCGGAGGGCATCGATAGTTGCGGACTGCCATCATTTAGTCGCTCTACCATTAGCTTCCTTTGTATCTTCCTTTTCAGCTGGGAATATTTTGGTTGTTGCCCCAACACTTTTCTTTATTTCAACTCGTGTATGGTGTGGTTGCTTTATTTATAAAGCATGGCAAAAGTCTATTTCGAGGAAATGGAACTCTTTGTATGTCGGTTTCCATTGACAGTACACTATGGTTAAGCTTTGAAATTATTATTTTTACAAAGTAAATGTATTTAGATGAAGCATATGACTCTACGTGCCAAACAAAATGTTTTTTTTTTCAGAGCTATGTTTGACACTGAATTACAAAAGAAAAGCGTTGAGTTTCCTGAGGGGATCAAATCCCGGATCACCGGGTCGCTAACCACACGATGCGAACAAAAAATGACGATTGGATCTGGGTCAACGCTCTCGTGAAAAAAGAAAGAGAAACACACCCATCGGGAAAAAAGAGAAACATACCCATCGTCGCTGGCCTCCTAGCAGCACGCCAACATCGTCGCCACCGCTGGTAGCAGCCACCACTGCCCTTTGTAGCAATATCCGATGCCGCTTGTAGCATCCATTGTCGTTGCCGGCTTCCTTGCAACACGGCGTCACCAGTTTGAAGCAACCGCCGCCGCTGGTAGCAGCCGCCAACACCCTTTGTACCAGCCCCCACTGCCCTTGGTAGGAATATCCAATGCTGCTGGCAGTGATGAGCGCAGATTGCACACTGTTGGGGAACCCCAAGAGAAAGGTATGATGAGCACAGCAGCAAGTTTTCTCCCAGTAAGAAATCAAGGTTTAATCGACCAGTAGGAGAAAGGAGTGACTTCTGAAAGTGTTGCTAGCTGACTAGTGGTAGGGCGCACTCGGCGTCAGCAACAACGTAGAATCTGCACACAACACAATGAAACCAAAATACTTTGCCTCAACTTGAAGTGAGGTTATCAATCTCACTGATTTTGCCGAACACAAAGAATTAAATATATCGAGTGGATGGAGATGTTTGCAGTAATTAAAGAGAACAGAGCTTGCAGTAAGTAAACAGAGCAGGATTGCACTGGATGAATTTATCAGTGTAAAGGAAAGGACTGTGGTCCACAGTTCACTAGAGGTGTGTCTCCATAAAGATAAATAACATGCTGGGTGAATAAATTACAGCTGGGCAATTGACAGAATATCGACCATACATGACAAGATGATTACTATGAGATTCGTTTGGGCATTACAACATAATACATAGACCGTATCCAACTGCGTCTATGACTAATAATTCACCTTCCGGTTATCGTCCGAACCCCTTCCAGTATTAAGTTGCGGACAACATATTATCGCATTAAGCAATGTGTATAAAGTAAACAATAGAATTACCCTTGGATAAAACATTGTTGTTTTCTCCCTAGTAGCAACAACACATCTACAATCTTAGAAGTTATTATCACTCTTCCAGAAAACTAGAAGCATGAACCTACTATCGAGCATAAATACTCCCTCTTGGAGTCACAAGTATCTACTTGGCCAGAGTATCTACTAGCAACGGAGAGCATGCAAGATCACAAATAACATATAACATGAATATATAATCGATCTCAACATAGTATTCAATATTCATCGGAACCCATCAAACATAACATGTAGCATTACATAAAGATGATATTGATCATGTAGGGCAGCTCACAAGATCTAAACATGAGGCACATATTGGAGAAGACACCCATCTAGCTACTGCTATGGACCCATAGTCCAGGGATGAACTACTCACGCATCACTTCGGAGGGAGGCATGGTGATATAGATGCCTCTGGTGATGATTTCCCCCTCCGGCAGGGTGCCGGGAAGAACTTTAGAACCCTCCCGAGATGGGTTCTGGGATGGCGGCCATGACGGAACTTTTCGTGGATGGAGACTCGGGTGTGTGGGGTTTTCCCGAGATTGTGAATAAATAGGTGGAAGGGCGTGGTCGGTGGCCGCCTGGAGGGGCCACACCAATCCTTGGCGTGGGCCCACCCGTGGTCGTGCCATGGGGTGGCTTCGCCGCCCTGTGGCGCCTCTTCATCCCCTCTTTGGTCTCTGTGTTCCTTATGGAGAAATATTGACTTCGGCTTTTGTTTCGTTCAATTCCGAGAATATTTCCTATACATCTTTTCTGAAACAAAAAACAGCAAAAACCAGGGAACTCACACTGTGGCATCTTATCAATAGGTTAGTGCCGGAAAATGTATAAAAGTGTAATGAAGCATGAGGAAAACATATATAAATTGATGTAAAACAAGGATGGAGCATCAAAAATTATATATACGTTTGAGACATATAAAGCATCCCCAACCTTAACTTATGCTCGTCCTCGAGTAGGTAAGTGATAACAAAATAATTTTAGAGGTGACAAGCCAACACAATCTTGATCAAGCAGGTAAAGCATTGTGAGCTGGGATCAAAGTACTCTAAACATAGGCATGATAGATATAATTCTAACAATAGAACTTAGCAATTATGTTATAATATGAGAAGTAACTCAAACAAAGGATCATGAATAATTATGCAATGAAAGCAACTATTGTTTATGAGGATAGATAAAACATAACAAAGTGGTAATCAACATGCCCTTTATGGAATAGCAAAACATAGATGCTAGGACACCTTTAAAGTTCAGATGGTGACTAGATACAAGTAATTTAAGAAAAAGAAATAGTCATAATCATGAATCAAACAATAATAATTTTGGTACTTTGCACATTGCACTAAGAATGATAACTATGCTCTCTTAATTGGTGCATAAGTAGAGGATGAAGACTCAATCATAAAAGTAAAAGAGAGACTATTTGCGGAGCAAGCAAGATAAACAAGTTTTATAAACCTTCTAAAAAGTATGATACTCATTAGCTTTGAGCTCTCATTGCCCCTATCATAAGCATCTTGAATGGTTAAAGTTAATGTGAGGCAAATATGAGTCATATGCTTAACAAATCACAAGTTGAAAATATCATGCCCCTTGAATACGAGTACCTACACCTCATGCTACTCAATTTAGGTTCCAAATAAGTTCTTGTCATTGTAAGTATACATGTATCATAAAGAACGCAGCAGGGGTACATCTTGCCCCATGATATGGAAGTACTCTTTAAAATAAGTGCAATCCCACAACAAAATGACAAGATAAACAGACAATGAGCATCTCAGCAATCCTTTTATTTACTATGGGTATAGCTTTTTATTGAAGATGCTTCATAGAATATTCACTATAGAATGTTGTAAAATTCCACCATGAATAATGCATGGCTTAAGATAGAGGCCCAACGTTTCTACAAACTCCATGGACTTACAAGTTTTCATTCTATTTCGCATCGATAGGCATCCATAAGCAAAATATCATGATATCAACTAAATAATAAGTGCAATGTTGAAAGCGTGCCCCATGAAAGCACGGTTGTGATAACTCCCAACTTAAAATTTGTAAGCATATAATCAACATAAGATAGTCACAATGATGAAGTTTATTAAGTACAAGAAAGTAAATATGCCATCAAATTCGTCCGAGCTTTACTAATTAATTTTCTCATACCAAAATTTAATTTGGAAGATAAATAATAATACGATGAATATACTTGGAATAGCAATAATGCTAATAGGTAGATATAGTCGACACAATTGGCAAACTTTGGTTAATGGTGGTTGGATGCACGAGTAGAGTTCATACTCAGTACATCCGAAGGCTAGCAAAAGACTGGGAGCAAAGTGAGCAATAATGGCCATAACCATGCATAGCGACAAAACATTATCAATCAAAGCATAAAGTGATATTACAAGTAAAAAAATAAATGATCATAGAGACTTTAGTTGACTGGTCATAGTCATATCATGATGTAAATATGCGCCAAGTCAACCCAATAAAGCATCAAAGGAGAATACCACAATATTATGCATTTTATGATGGAAACAACACATGATTCTTTCAATAGCACATTATGCATTCTCAGTTATTTGGGACAAGTCATGCTACAGTAATATATACTAAGCATATGGCAAGAATAACATCCAACGTGACATGCCAAAGTCTATGTCACAGTCTAGACAAGCTTCTTTTTGCATCGCTATAGGCATGAAACATTTTACTCGTATCCAACACCAATCAACTTATTTGAAATAACTCTCAGAGATGAAAAACAATATGGACCAGAGAGTTAATCATACTTAAATAAAGAATACTAACGATCTCTGAACAAAATTCAAGTGAAAGAACAAGAGCTAAACACAGTATTAGAAAATTAGAACAATCGCAGAACAATAACAATGAAAACTAGATCGTTCTATGCAATTAAAACGGAGCGGGTTTTTCTGCAAAACAAATGTGCCGGGATCCAACATATGCCACAGCAAACAAAATAAAACTAAACTAAAAATAAGAATAAGAATAAAGACGCTCCAAAAACAACACATAGTGTATAAAGCAATAAAAATATAGTGCATAGAGAGATGACCTGTTGCTTTGTTGATGAAGAGGGGATGCATTGGGTATCCCCAAGCTTTGACGCTCGTACCTCTTGGATATTTTTTGGGGTGGCAGGGGCATCCCCAAGCTTGAGCTTTTGTCCATTTTTCATCTCATCACATCATTCTTCTCTCCCTACACTTTAAAACTTCATTCATACAAAACTTCACACAATTCTTTATTAGCAGCATTAGTACAATCAAAATAAACAAATCCACTTGAGTTCAGTTATAACATATATCAAACATCTATTAAAGCATTAGCTACAGTAGCAACTCTTTAAAAAGCTCTTTGATCAACAAAACTAAAAAAAAGATTTAAAAGACAAAAAAATAGTGTAGAAATCTGTCAAAACAGAACAACATGTAAAGATCGATTTTGTCAAAAATCCTCCGTTGCTCATCTCAAAAAGTGGTCAACTAGCGAAAGTTAGGTAATAACCCGGGGCATATAAATAAAAAATGACAGCTCAAAATTACGTATTATCTATTTATACGAATTTAAGGTAACATCACATAATCTGTTTTCGGACAGCAACTTCCTCAAATCTTACTTTCTTCCTATTAGAGGCTACTCTTTGCACAAAAACGAAATAAAAATAACAAGAAGATGTTATTACAGAGGAAATAACTTTCAAGACTCTATAAAAAGAAAAATTACAGAAAATAAACATGGGTTATCTCCCAAGAGTGTTTTTCTTTAACGCCTTTCAGCTAGGCGCAGAAAAAGAACGAGCATCAAGTATTATCATGTGAAGAAACATCAACATCATAATTTTTTCTAATAATAGAATCATAAGGTGACTTCTTTTTTCTAGGGAAGTGTTTTATACCTTTCTTAAGTGGGAATTGATATTTAATAATCTCATCTCTCATATCAATAGCAGCACCAACAGTTCTAAGAAATGGTCTTCCCAAACTAATTGACAAGAAGCATTGCATTTAATATCCAAAACAACAAAATCAACGGGGACAAGGTTATTGTTAACTATAATAAGAACATTGTCAACTCTCCCCAAAGGTTTGTTTGCAGCAATATCAATAAGATGAACATCCAAATAACACTATTCCAACTGTGGCAGTTCAAGCATATCATAGATTTTTGGAAAAAGTTCAGAACAAACCTTCAACTCGTAGGCGTTAGCTAAATTAAACCCTGAACTTAGAATCCCGGTAATCCACACTCTGGACTGTTAAATCCCAGTCTATTTTCAACCCTAGCTGTGTTTGGCGCACCGGGAAAGCAATGAGCCAGGCCAGGATAATATGATACTCTCACTGACAAGATGGGTACACATGTCATGTCCATCTCCTTTTTTTTTGCGAAAGCTGTCATGTCCATCTCCTTCCTCCAATATTTTTCCCCAATCTTTACCAAATTTACTATGACACAGTTGACTGCCTTCATCATGTCTGTTAGCTCGAACCAGTCCCTTGCATTCGTAGGCGCGGACGCGAGCCGGCTGGCTAGAACATGTGCTGATGCCGATGGACGAGAGGAGCATCGCGGTAAACACCTCAACGGGGACGCGAGGAGGAGGCCGTGAGCGACCTCGTCGTCATCCCACGGGCCAGGAGGGTGAGCTGGACCTCGCGTGCTGGTGGTTCGCCATCGAGCGGAGGCGCATCTCGGGACCAGCGGGGCCCTGCGAAGAGGAGCACGCCAAGGATGTTGCGCCGCCGCTCGGAGGTGTGTAGCCTACGATGCCGCTCGACCAGGCCCTGCTCCTCCCCCATCCAGCACTTCGGAGGTGCGTAGCCTGCGACGCCGCTTGGCCAGCCCCTGCTTCTCCCCCATCCAGCATGTTGCCCCACTTGAGGTCCCACCGGCCGGGCCACTTCTTCTATTTTGGTCGGGGAGGCGGGGGGTGCGGGAGCCGCGCAGGTAACCCGAGGGGGGGTCCGCAGGTCCACGCCGGTCGCTGGAAGCAGAGTGGACGGGAGATGCGCAGTTCACCGAAGGGAGTGTGCCCAACCTCCAACTCGAGCCACCGAAAGTTCTACAAACATGGAACAGGAAACTGTAGATAAATATAGTGGGGAATAGACTAGAGGTAGAAGATAAACATGACATGTGGGCCAGCTCTCTCAGTGACAGATCTTATTTGGAAAGAAAATTACACAGGGATCGGGGTTGAAAATAGACTGTGATGTGATAGTTCAGAGTGTCGATTACCGGTATTCTAAGTTCGGGGTTTTATTTGACTAACGCCTATGAGTTCACGGTTTATTTTGGACTTTTTCCGTGCCACTATCCACAAAATGTTTCTTGACCCTCGCGATCATGGGAGGCGTCTTCCTTGTCTTTCTTCTCTGTCTCCGGCCAAACTTGCGAGCTAGACCGACCAAATTCTAGGCCTGAGCCGAGCTCAAATGGCATGGTCCAAAGCGTGGCTGACGGCTCTTTGACATAATGATCGGATTTCTTTCTTTTTATCTCTTATTACCTTCTTTGTGATATTCTTTAAGACTTATATGTATGTGCTTTTCCATCTACTATTTAACACGTAACCGAGACCAGGAAAAAGTCATTGTTTCAAACAACAAAAACAACTCGTGAAACAATTTTTGCACACCCCTAACTATTCCGTTTTAATTTTCCAGAGCAACCCGGAAGATCAGAGGAACGATAACAAAATGCCGACTCATTCCACCCTCTTCTACCAACATTATTGTCCTTGAGCAACCATACAAACACTTTCAATTTTCAGCAACACCATGCCAGCTTATCTTACCAGAAATGCTCAAAGGAAAAATAAAGAGCTGTCACTGAGCATTGCCAAAGCCAAAGCCATGTCCCTTTCAGTTTCCCCGCATTGCTTTCTCTGCCCTTGTACATGTGCGCTCGTGATCTCTTGCTTCACTTCACTAGTTGATCACTCCACAGCCACCACTGTACCGTACGTGCTCCAAGTTCCAACAATGGAGATGGAGTGGCAGCGGGATCTCGCCGGCCTCGGGCTCGCCGGCATCTGCCGCGAGACCAGTCGCGTGGTCCGCGTCATCCTCCCCAACTTCGCCAACGTGGGTCCCGCGTTGCTCTCCGCGTTCTTGCTCGCCCGCGCCGCCGTTTCCTCCCGCATCGCCTCCGACCACGACTACGGCACCAGCCTCGTGTCGGACTCGGCCGTCCTCGGGCTCTTCCTCCTCTGCACCGCCGCCTACGCGCTCGCCGTCGCGTCCCTCTACCGCACGGGCGGCGACCTCCTCGCCGCCGATCGCATCCTCAAGGAGGACCTCCCCGTCGCCCCTATCGCGCGGCTCCTCGCCACGTTCCTCCTCGTGGCGGTCCCCTTTCTCGCAGTCTATACCGCGCTCTCCGTCGATGCCAAGATCGTGCTGCCGCTGCGACTGCTGGGATGGGCCAGCGCGGCGTACGTCGCCACGGTGTGCCAGATGGCCTGCGTGGTCTCGGTGCTCGAGGTCACCAAGCTCTTCGGCGCCGTGCGCAGGAGCCGGGACCTCTTCGCCGGCAAGTTCTGGGCGGCCGCCTGCGTCTTCGCCACGCTCGACGGTTGCATCATCGCGGTGCTAAAGGCTTTCCAGGCGCTGGTGCTTGACGACGCGCTGGGCCTCGGCCTCACGGTCCAGGTGGCTGCGGCGGCGACGGCGTTCGTGGCTCTGTGGGGGGTGCTCGTCGTCACGCTTGTGGCGCAGCCGGTGGTGTACATGGTGTGCATGAGCCACCACCTGGAGGTCGTCGACAAGGCCCACCACGACTAGGCTCGCCGTCGACGGCGACAACTAATGGCGTGAAGCTGCAGCAAGTGCAGACGGCGCCGCAGCTCACTGCTGACACTGCAACTACTGCCGATCGAGCTAGCCATCCCGAAGAGTTTAGACCAATTAATTAAGCTTTATATTAGACTATTTGAGCTTTATTTCTTCTAGCATCAAGAGTAGGTTGCTCAAAAAATAACTTCCAAGAACTTATTAGCTAGTTCGAAAGAGTATGCAGTCATATGGAACTCTTTGATTGGAATTATGTTAAGCTTTGAGATTTTTTTTTTTTTTTTTGAGAAACACAGTACAAACGCAGGCGCTCACATACACGCGCATACACTCACCCCTATGAACGCACACACGCACACCCTACCCCTATGAGCACCTCCGGAAGACCGAGCCGGCGGATTGGATCTTGAAATTGACGAAGTCACCACGAGCGCCTGCTCGTCGACGGGAACGTCGCCTCCCACTGAAAGAATATTCCGCCTTTATGAGACACACAGATGTCAAACCTGGGGTTTGAACTCTGGTGGGCTGGGGGTACAACCACCCTCCTAACCACCCAACCTAAGCATATGACTCTTTGCGCCAAACAAAGTGTTCGATTTTTTCCATTTTTATTTTCCAGAGCTACCTTCAAACTCTGAATAATAACAAAAGCAAATCCAAGAAGTTTCTGAACAGAAGGGAGTGGGGAAGAGGGATGTCCCGTGTTATTAGGAGGACCATGGGCTTGAAAGAAATTGAGGAGTTGGTAATTAGATGGGCATACATATCTACAGAAAGGAGTTAGTACCTAACAAATACTAAAGCCCACTCAGAAGGCGCAGCCGAACTAAACCTAGGTCATATACGCAATCCGTATTCGTCGCTTATTGCGGGAGCGAACACTCCCGCTCAAGCGACGGATTGGGTGGGCCGGCCTATTAGCGCTTAGGACGTACGGTTTTCCTTTGTTTTTTTTCGTTTTTTTCATGGTTTCTCAGGTTTTTTCGGTTTTGGATGATTTCTTATATGGTTTTTTGCTGTTTTGTTTTTACTGATTCCGAAATTTGTTCGGATTTTTTTTTGTTCAGATTTAACAAATGTTCATCTTTGAAATTTATTTGAATTTGAAATTTGTTCGAATTCAAAATTTGTTCAAGAATGTATTTTGTTCAAATATATTTTTTGTTCGATATAAAATTCTTCGTTTTTAATTTTTTCTGTTTTTAATTTATTTCATTTTGAATTTTGTTCCGTTCTGAATTTTATTCATATTTTGAAATCTGAACTGAACGAAAAAAAAGACTTAAACGGGCCGAGCCCATACGTACTTTTTCCATCACGCCGACCTAAGCGGAGGCAACCTTCAGCTCCGCTTAAGGCGGGCAATAGGCGCTCCCGGTCATATATGTTCTGCAGTCCTTGGCCGGGAAGTAGATCGCATCAAGGTAAACAACAAGGCCAATCCTATACACTGACCAGGCATCGCACAGCCTGATCGGTTATTGGGCCTAACCCATTTTCTCTTTTTTCTTTTTTCCGTGTTCTCTTTCCGTTTCTGTTTTTTCCTTTTCTTTTTATTCTTTTTTCTGTTTTATTTTTTCCTTTTCTTTTTGTTCAAAATAAGAAAAAAATAAATTTAAAAATAGCGCAAATTTGAAAACCGTATAAATTTGGAAAGTGTTCAAATTTGAAAAATATTCAAAATTAAAATTGCTCGTATTTAAAAAATGTTCTTTTTTTCAAAAAATGTTTAAATTTTGCAAAAATGTTCAATCTCAAAAAACGTTCAAATTTTGAAAAAAAATCTTCTAAAAAATAATTTTCGGAGTTTTTATAGAAAACCCAAAAATAAAACTTCCAGAATTTTCAATTAAAACTCCCAGATTTAAAAAACTGATTTAAAAATATTTATTCTTCTTAAAAAACGAAATATGTAAATAGAAAAGAAAAAAACAGAATAAGAAAAACAAAAACGAACTTACCTCATGGGCCTTGGCCCGCTACACAACTGCCAGGTCGAGGGTGGGCGGCACCCTGGGGACATGCTATACACCGACCTGCTCGGTCGGTGCCACGCACCGCACACCCCCACAACTCGGGGCGGTTTAGTGGGCCGCGGCCCATCCCAACAGGTAAGTTTTTTTTCCTTTTTCTTTTTCTTTTTGCTGTTTTATCTTTTCTATTTATATTTCCGTTTTTAAAATCTAACAATTTTTTTGGAAACATAAAACTATTTTTTGAGATAGAATATTCCGTAAAATTTGAACATTTTCAAAACTGAACAAATTTTAGAATTTGAATAGTTTTAAATTTGAACAGTTTTAAATTTGAACAGTTTTACATTTGAACATTTTTTAAATTTGAACAAATTTTAAATTTGAACATTTTAAAGTTTTAAACAATTTTTGAATTTGAACAAATTTCATATTTGAACGGTTTTTCAAATTTGAATGGTTTTTAGATTTGAACGGTTTTCAAATTTGAACATTTTTGAATTTAAACATTTTCTCAATTTAAACAATTTTTAAAAATTAAAATTTTTGAATCTGAAAAAATATAAACAAAACCGAAAACAGAAAAAGAAACCAGAAAAGAAAAAAGGAAAAGCAAAAACGAACTGCACAGGCTAAACAGACCCAAATGGGCCTGGCCCTTACCCGACCAGGGGGTGTGCGGTGGCCGGTAGCCACCGACCTGGTCGGTGTATAGGTTTTGCCGCACACTGTCCGCACTAACCCGGTCGGTGTATAGGAGGTCCTAAACGACAATTCCTATTGCACGTTTACTGGGAGATTGCTCTCTAGCCCAGGCACGCTTTCGAGCTGGACCGACCCATTTAGCAGTGGTTTGGAGGCGGTTTTCCTTTATTTCTTTTTATGGTTTTCGGTTTTTTTTCCGATTTATAGTTTCTCCAAAATTATTTTGTGGGGTTGGTTTTGTTGAAATTTAAAAAAAAGTTTTTTTGTACTTGAACATTTTTCAGATATAAACTTTTTCGAATATGAATAGTTTTCACACATGCAAATTTTTAAATTTGAATATTTTTTGGATTTGAATATTTGTCAGATTTGAACTTTTCAAATATGAACGTTTCAAATTTTAATATTTTAAATATTTGAATAGTTTGAAATCTGAATAGTTTTCTCGCTTGAAATTTTTATGGATTTAAAATTTTTCTGATCTGAATAGTTTCACAATCTAAACTTTTTTAAAATTTTGAAGATGTTTTCAAATATCTGAAAACCAACAAAAAAAAAAGAGAAAAACCGAAACATGACGCATGCGCTTGGCACACATACGTGGAAGAATGAAAAGCAACTATAAGATTAAATGGGACGGCGCAATAGTGGTTCCTTTAAGCGATACGGGGCATGTTGTCACCATGCAATAGGCGCTCCCAAGGTAAACCTAGTCGTGACGAACGAAGTCAAAAGCATATTTAACTGGCTCAAATTCCTACAAAGAAAAGTTCAATTCACTAAATTATCAGCTTTAGAAGATTCTCCTCCTATGCACTGGCCTATCTCAATTGCAACGACACCGGCGAGCCCGCGTGCCTGCGGCTCGAGGCCTTTCCTGCTCGGTCATTCTCCACCGCACCCTTACAATGACATTGCTCCCTCCAATCGTTCCAGCCCCAGGCTGCCTTTCATCCCTAGGGTATGTGTGGGAGAGAGATGTTGAAACCATTGACGAATAGGTCCCAAGTGTAAGAAAAAAAAAATGGGGTTGTGGATTTCCGGACTTCTCCGATTTCTGCATTTTCAAGATAGGAATCCGTCATGTAAAGTTATTGGGCAAGAGATACCGATGATATCTATAGTTGCTCGGGACTGAGGACATGGTTTAGCATACTTCTCCTCGCTACCTATATTTTTGTGTAAACAACCTTCTAAGCTAATTGAACTTGATACCCTGTCCCTTCTAACCCTAGTTTGTTAGTGTAAAAATACAATGAGAATACCATGAGCTCACACAGGTTAATTTTTGATTGCCATTGCGATGCGACCGTGCAGCGGGACTATTTTCTGAACATTCGCTCTACAGGAATTCCGAAGATCTTATCAGTCTCTACTGATTTATCTGATGCATTTTTAATACCGTAATATTTTTTTTATTTAGTTAGCATAAATAGGATCGGAGCATCTCTTACAAACAAAAAAAATGTCTCACCAGCACCAACCCGTCCAAGATAGCAATGATAGCATCTAGACATAACTAAATCACATCTACCAATAGTCATCGAGTCGGATTGCCTTCAGCTTATATCGACTATTCAGGAACACCAACCAGATAGGTCGCTTCTTATGCATTTATTTTCGGAGATTAAAAGATTTTCTAGTCTAGATCGTGTGTGCAAGTTTGTAAAAGTGGATCGCTCGCAGTTTAGGGTCAGCTACTGTCTTGCAACTTTTGCAAGAGGAGAGTACCAATCTAATATATGACTCGGTTCAGGTCCTGAAAGCATGATTCGGGAAGTGAATTTGGAGCGTCTTGTAACCCTTTGTGAGTAATGAAATTCTCTTTTACCCGGAAAAAAAAAAACCCGTCCAAGAGGTCCACAACACCCCACCTCATTCAAGTAGTGAGTTGAACAGAGATACTGGTACCAGAATAGAATAGTGGAGGCGTGGAGCACGCTGCCACTCTCGCCCTTCAGTTCTTCTCTCCGCCTCCCGTCCTGTCCATTCGTCTCACCCTCCCCCTCTTCCTCCACCGACACATGGGCCCTTACGCAGCCAGGCCCCACGCGCGAGCGACACGTAGCGCGATACTGCGCGAGCTTTTATGAATTCAGCTGCCTCAATGGAGAAAATGAAAGAATCAGAGAAGATGCCGCGCACACACTCTCTCGTTTGATTGGCGGGTGCCTCTCCTCCTCTCTCTCTCTATTTCTTCTCCCCTGCGTCCTTGACTTCGCCGCTGTCTCACTCACAACCACCATCCGCTCTGCTCTCTGAGAGTGGCGAAGCAAGCGAGGTAAGGGATCCATTCACCGAATAACTTGGTATATGCCTGCTTAATCAAGTGTTACTCCTGGTTACCCGTACTAGCTAGTATCTTGCTTGTTGGTCGATTCATGTCAAGCGTGCTTGTGGTCACCGCCTATGAGTAGGTTCCCACCTATTTTAAAGCTTCTGATTTGGTGTGTTTGTGTTGACTGATTTTAATTTGGTTTGGATTGGTGCTTGTCCTGATTCCTGAATCCTGATATGCTGCTAAGGTGTCTGATTACAGTGATTAACTTGCCCCCACCTTGTTCCTTTTATGTTTGTGGAGAAAATTACTTGCTACCTTGATGTGAGTTGCTCATGAGTTGTGCTGCTTCTACTGCATATACAATACATGTAAACCTGATGATGTACACACAGTTTCTTTTTGTTTTCCAACAAAATAGCATCACTCTGCTGCATATGTTCATATATTTTTTTGTTTGTAAAGTTTTTTTTTTGTTGAGATATTTGGTTAGCAAATATATACAGCCTAGGAGCTTTCCTGACATGGATCCAGAGATATTTAGGCAAGTCTGAGGTTCTGCCAGAGTTGTATAATCTGCTAACATTTGGATGACTTCCAAATGGACGCTAACATAGTTTGACTTCAGCATATGTTATCCTAGTTGGCTAATCGAGGCTCACATTTTTTGCCCTCAGTTCTTTAAGTTTCTGAAACCATGGGGCGGAGGCATCTTTTCTTGGTGGCCACTTGTTTGTGTGCTCTCTCATGCGCCACGCTGCTTGATGCTTCCTCTAACGACGGGCTGCTAAGGATCAACCTGAACAAGAAGACATTGAACTATGAATCTCTGACTGAAGCCAAGCTGGCGAGGCAGCAGGACAGCCGTCGACTGCTGAAGACCGGTGGCTCGGACAGCGACATCGTGCCTCTTGTCGACTACCTCAACACGCAGTACTTTGGGGTGATCGGCCTCGGCACGCCACCGCAGAACTTCACTGTGATATTCGACACCGGGAGCTCCAACCTCTGGGTTCCCTCGTCCAAGTGCTATTTCTCGGTCAGTCTTCTTGGTCGACAAGTTTACCAAATCCATGTGTTTTAAGCTGTTTCAGCATTGCACATTATGGGATTTTGATCTTTGATGTGAATGGAATATGCTGCAGATAGCGTGTTACCTCCACCCCAGGTACAAATCGAGCAAATCAAGCACTTATAAAGCTGATGGTACGGTTTGCATTTTTGAAATCGCGGTCTCATGTTTGTGCTATTCATGATTATTATTGCTGAATGTCAGCTCTGTTGTCTATTCAAATTATTCAGGAGAGACTTGCCAAATTTCATATGGTTCTGGAGCAATCTCTGGATTTTTCAGCAATGATAATGTGTTGGTTGGGGAGCTTGTTGTGAAAAACCAGGTAAATTAAGAATTTTGTGTGATCATTCCTCATGCTACCCTTCACGTATTGCATTTCTAATACTGCAATTTTTTTGCCCATCTCAGAAATTCATTGAGACGACGCGTGAATCAAGTGTTAGCTTTATCGTCGGGAAATTTGATGGCATCCTTGGCCTTGGCTACCCTGACATCTCAGTTGGGGAAGCCCCTCCAGTATGGTACGTTTTTTAGTTATTTGAACCGCTTGTAATACAATCACATGAGCCGCATTTCCAGTTTACCAACTGAACATTGTTTTCTCTCTTGTGTGCAACAACAGGCTGAGCATGCAAGAGCAGAAACTGCTCGCTGACAACGTCTTCTCATTCTGGCTTAACCGGGATTCTGATGCACCTTCTGGTGGCGAGCTCGTCTTCGGTGGCATGGACCCAAATCACTATAAAGGAAACCACACCTATGTCCCTGTGAGCAGCAAAGGTTACTGGCAATTTAACATGGGTGATCTCTTGATTGATGGTCACTCCACGGGCTTCTGTGCCAATGGCTGTGCTGCTATTGTGGACTCTGGGACTTCCCTGCTGGCTGGACCAACTGTATGTATCGATATCCTCAAACTAACGATCCAGATTATTTTTTGTCTTTGTTCTATATTTGTATGATCATGTTTACTGGACATATAATCATTGCTAAGCTGGAAGTTAGTAATCACTAGATTAATTACTTTGAATGGAGCTGAATGCTAGATAGTGCATGGTATCTGTTCAAATATGGTTAACGCCTGGAAGTACTGAACTAGATTCATTACTTATATCAATATGGCATGACTAAGTTGTTGCCTATGTTGTGCTGTTTGCAGGCTATAATTACTCAGGTGAACCAGGCAATTGGAGCTGAGGGAATTATCAGCACAGAATGTAAAGAAGTGGTGAGCCAGTACGGAGAGATGATCCTCGAGTTGTTAGTAGCACAGGTTTGCCTGTTACTCCATTCTTCACATTTTTCTTTCAAACTTCCAACAGTGCGATATATTTCCTGAGATGATTTTGTTCTATGTTTGAGCAGACACAGCCACAGAAAGTATGCAGTCAGGTCGGTCTGTGTTTGTTTGATGGTACTCACTCTGTCAGGTTTGTTCATTATGCCGGAACCGTTGTGAATGTACATGAATTAAACTGCTCCTTAAATACTAGTATTATTAAACTCCTTTCATGATGAGGTAATTTTTATTTCATTACCTTCGGCAGTAATGGAATCGAATCTGTTGTTGGTCAAGAAAATGTTGGCGCGGATCTTATGTGCACAGCTTGTGAGATGGCTGTTGTGTGGATAGAGAACCAGCTGCGCGAAAACAAAACACAGGAGCTGATATTGCAATATGTTAACCAGGTTACTGCCTTTATGATTGGCCTTGACCTTTATCATTTTCTTCTGTAAAGTAATTGTGAAAACCAAGTAACTGCTGACAAAAATATTTTCGTTTCATCCCAGCTGTGTGAGCGCCTACCGAGCCCTAATGGAGAGTCAACAGTCAGCTGCCATGAGATATCTACAATGCCGAATCTTGCTTTCACCATCGCAAACAAGACATTCGTGCTAACGCCAGAGCAGGTGTTTTTTAAGTTTCTTTCACCCCATTTCCCAACTTTAATAACCATCATTTTCACCATGCATTGTCTTAATTTGGTGAACAACCAATATGCTTTACCACCTGATTGATTTGCTGGGCGTACGGTGAACAAGTTATAAGCGAGCCCGCACATTAGTGTAGTTCATGTTGTATTTTTAAACCTTGATATTGGTGTACACAAATTTCCTAAGAATCGTGTACCTTTA
Source organism: Lolium rigidum (assembly GCF_022539505.1). Lineage (NCBI taxonomy): Eukaryota > Viridiplantae > Streptophyta > Magnoliopsida > Poales > Poaceae > Lolium > Lolium rigidum. The sequence continues at coordinate 62,357,966 of NC_061511.1, forward strand.
GAGTGAGGCATATCATCGTCGATATATACAGACAAAAGGTTGAATAAAAACTGTTCGTAAAATATAAACTCTTTGATTGAGATTTAGGATAAGATGATTAGTGCATGGCATGCAATTGGCTTTTTTGGAAGGAAAACTCCATTGAATTTTCTGTTTGTTCGTTTCTGTTCTACTCTGATCCACAAAAAGTTTCAGACACTCTGAAGTTCAGTACAATCTGTATTCACCCTCCACATGACCACATATCCATACATATTTACACCATGCCAAACTTGTGTTGCAGTATATTGTGAAATTGGAGCAATCAGGGCAAACCGTCTGCATCAGTGGGTTCATGGCGTTCGACATACCACCACCACAGGGTCCTCTCTGGTATGCATCATAACGTTTTACACTAGCACCTAGTTCCCTATAGTTTGCCTCTTCTCATATACAATTTCACATAACCCTTGCAGGATTCTTGGGGATGTGTTCATGGGCGCTTACCACACTGTGTTTGACTTCGGTAAAGACAGGATCGGATTCGCAACATCAGCATGAGGAGTCAAGATCGGTGTGATGTCGCTAAAATATCCACGTATCCTAGAATAGTTTGGGTATCCACGACACGAGCCCTGCTGTAAACTGTTGATTGATAAAATGCTGAAGCAAAAGAGAGAGCCTTTTATTTCTTTCTTAGACAAAGAATAAATTGATAGCTAATCTCTGAGGAAAGTATGTTTGAATCCATTATGGTTATTGTTGTAAAATGAAGATTGGAGTGTATGCATGTATAGCGAGAACTGAGATGAAAATATCAAACACATGGTTTGTACAAATATATCTGTATTCTTGAACAGAGAAATATGTATAACAATCAATGCAATAATATGCTGCTTCTCTCAAGAACTTTTCTTCATCGTTTATTAATATTTCGTATTGTATTCTGATGTAAGTTACTCTGTTGACATGTGTGAGAACAAAGAATAACCGAAGTGGGTAATTATCGAACTACTCCCAAGTGTGAAAATCGTTTTTCATGTGGTTATGGCTTCGGCAGTGCCTTCTCACAGATGATCTGCTTGAGCTGCAGGCTCGACCATGGCGAATGCTGCACCCTTTGTCGGCAGGAACAAGAGACGGCTATTCATTTGATTATTCACAGTATCCACCGGTTTCTGAAAAATGTAATGCGGTGTGCAAGTACCAAAAGAGAACTCTCTACAGAAAAATGCTTAATTAGTTTGTCTTTATGCGGCGCAAGTAAAGCTTTTTAGGGAGGCAATAACATTTGTAGTGTAATAAAAATAGTATTTGCGGACAAAGTCTAACAAGAATGCTCTAGGCAATGTCGGACTGGATGACCAAAACAGGGAGGTTTGTGCATTATTTTATCTGCAGTGATATCTCAGTTCTTACTTTCGCTACTAATTCTTGTTTAGATGACGCATCCTTGTCACAGTAGTCATGGTCACTTACAGACAAATCGCAATGCGATGAGATTTTCAGAGACTTACAGTACACCGGTTTCTGTATGTTTCAAAACTGTTATTTCCATTGGAGACGGTGCAAAGACATTGTTTTGGCACGATCATTGGTTACCCGGAGGCGTTCTGAAGCTGCAGTTTCCCAACCTTTTCGCTATTGCAACGAGGAAGTCTAGATCGGTCCAAAAGAAGCTTCACGATAGGAATTGGATGCGTCCTCTTTTCCACCTCTCCACGCCGGCACAACTCTCCCAGTTCTTGGTGCTCTGGGCCACACTCCAGGAGGTACACCTCCGGCAAAGTTTTGGAAGACACACACGGAGCCGAAGTGTCGTTTTTTCACTTAGTTGGTGTTGCATGGAAAGATTTTGATAGCGTAGAATTTGGCTATTCAGGGATGGCCCCATGACCCAATTTGCAAGCTTTGTAGGATCTATCAAGAAACAGTGCTGCACCTCCTACTGGATTGCAGCTTCTTCAAGTTAGTTAGGGACAAAATCTTCGAGTGGAACGCCACAATTGAAGTGGCCCCTCTTTCCTTGGGACATAACATTGACTCTTGGTGGGATGGCATGGTGATGGAGATTCTAAAAGGAAAGCGGAGGGGCGGAGCTCTGATATACACCATGTGAGGAATTTGAAAGAAAAGGAATAGGCGGATATTTCGCAGTAAGGCGTTGCAACCGGACTTGGTGGCTCATCTAGTTTTGGGAGGAGATTTTGGAGAGTGCTTTTGCCCACTCCCAGATGTGGCCCCAGAATTGTAACTATGCGGTCCTCTCCCATAGAATTTTTTTCCCCTCAGAGAGGACCCAGGAGCATAGTTTTAAAAACCGGACCGGACCGGACCGCCGGTCCGACCGGAGAAAACCGGAACCAGCACCTTCACCGGTTTGTTAGGCGCACTGGACCGAACAAGGAAGCAAACCGAAAATTTTACGGTCTAACCGCCGTTTTTCATCTGAACCGAAGCAAACCGGTGGCAGGTCCAACCGGTCATAAGATAGTGGTGGTGCGGGGAATCGAACCCAGGGAGTGGAAATTCAATGCATTGGCTTCCCTTGTTCGTGGTAACCAACAATCCCATGCTACTTTTGTGATTATAACATGTAAGTCAACCTATTTGATATAGTATTTCCCTGGTATATTACTAAAAATAAAAATTAATTTTTAATTACCGGTCCAGCTATTAAATCGAGTGAACCAACAGTTGGACCAGTGAAACGTGAACCGAGAGCCTCACCGGTTCAATCACCGGTCTGGTTTTTAAAACTATGCCCAGGAGACATCACCGTGGCTTCGTAGAATGTTTTGTTTTTAATCTTGTTCGGTTACTCTCTTTGCTCCGACAAAGACTTATGAAAATAAACACTATTCTATCTAATTGGGTTGAAGGATCGGCTGCTTTAAAACTTAAAAAAAAATCTGATGTGGTTTGCAAGTACCAGACTGCGCCATGAAACCTCCGAAAACTCTCCCATAAAATACGAGATGTTATTGACGACAAGGAGATGTTCTCTGATCCAGACTAATATAAATTATATATTGAGTTCAAGTTTGACAACAACATATTACGCTCCCTACAGCTTTGAGTATTTCTTGATGCCTTGTTCGTAGTTCTTTACCCTCTCCGGTGTTGACATGTTGGTTAATATGGTGACTCTTGCAGATGACGCCAAATCTTTGCGCTCCGAAGTGGAAGGATCCATCAGCCATATCTGGACCTCCCAGACCTGTGAGAATCAAAATAAAGTTCAGCAACATAGAAGTTGTGCAAATATTCTAAAACCTGAAGAAATAATAAACAGAAGAGGAGCCATATCCAGACCTATGGTTGTGCAGACTGCTTAGTTTGAACAGGTTGAATGGTAAATTCTAAACAGCAACTGGCGTATTGTATGACGAATACAGAGAGTCTAAGAAAGTTGTGCAAATATTTTAAAACCTGAAGAAACAATAAACAGAAGAGGAGCCATATCCACACCTATAGTTCTGCAGACTGCTTAGTTTGAAGAGATTGAGTGGTAATTAAATTCTAAACAAATACTGGTGTATTAGTATGATGAGTACAGTGAGTCTAAGATATTAGAATGCGAGTTTCTACGAGACGACGCAATCGACATGTGAGTAGTTAGTGACGGGCTGCCTGCATTAATCTGATATTTTCATTCTCCTGAAGATATTTCTTTTTTTAGTATGCCTGAAAGAGAATTGTCTTGGCAGTGGCTAGCACGCCAGAAAAGACTTGTAATGCAGGCAGAAGAGTCAAACTTGTGCAGCTTAAGCATTCCATTTCGAGCAATCTTCTTCTCCATTACTTTTCCAACGCCCCAACCAACCATTCGCCAAAGAAAGAAGAAAGAAAGAACCAACCAACCAGATTGACGAATCAGCATGCAGCTTCTGATTAATCCATGTTCAGTGTGGGCTTACTGACTCTCAGATTGACGAATCAGCATGTACTTACGAGTTCATTATTATTATTATTCTCTCTGTCCCAAATCAATTGAATCAGTTTTGTCTAGATACATGTATATCTAATCAAAATTTGGGACTGAGGGAGGGAGCATTACTTTTGCTTCGACAAACTAAGTTTCCCAATTCCCATAAAATGGGATCCGAAATGAAACGCCTTAGGCCTTCCGAACTGATTTGCTTTGGGGTTTATTTTTTTCGAAGAGGGGAATGAAACCTGGCATCTGATCAATCTATTTTGCTTCGGTAAAGTGAACTTTGGGTCCAAATAAAATAACACGTGGTTTCATTCCCAGAGGAATTTGTTGGTTGTGGAGTTTCTTTCGTGTGGGGAACTGAGGCGCGAGGATGTAGCGTACCTGGATGTTGCGGCCGACCTGGATGGGGCTGGCCTTGGCCTCGATCCGGTCGCCGAGGCGGGCGGGCTTGAGGTGGTTGATGGAGAGCTGCACGCCGGCCACCCTCTTGTACCCCGACGCCATGAACCCGCCGATGCTCGCCGTCGACTCCGCGATGAGCGCCGACACGCCGCCGTTGAGCATCTTGAACGGCTGCGACCACCCAGCTAATTAAGCAGGCCAATCACGGCGCACATGGTTCGGCACGGCGGCAGTGTACATACCTGGCAGCAGATCTCGGTGACGGTGAGGCGGCCGAGGACCTCGTCCCCAGTGATGCGGGTGAACTCGAAGCCCAGGGCGTGCAGCGCGTTGTCCGGCGGCACGCCCTCTCCGAAGCCGGGCGGCGGCCCGGGTGGAGACGACGCTGGAGGGCCGCCGCTCTGTCCCTTGCCCGCCATCGTTAATCTGCTTGGAGTCGCCCAACACGGAACAGAGTCAGCAGATGTGAGATGGTGGGGAAGACGATAACCAACACGTCCCCATGACTTCAGTTCAGCTGCTGTTCCGACGTGCACGCACGGCTAGCGGGTGGGCCGGTCCACAAGTTTTTTCTTTTCCCCTTTAACGACCTTTTGTTTCTCTTTCTTTTTTCCATTTGATTTTCACAATTTATTTATATACGGTTAAATATTTATTTACTATTTAATTTCTTAGTTTATGTTATTTTTTACTCTCTTTTTTCTATACCACCCTTCAATTGTATTTTCCTGTTCATTTTATAATTCCATCTATTTTTTTTGGTAAATAGATGAATTATTTTAGGTATGTATTCTAACATGTATGAAAAACGGTTTCCATATGCGTTAATGTTTTTTAATGTGAATGAAAAATACTTGTGTGATACTTGCATATTACTTTTATTGTAAGCGAATATTTATTTTTATTTTACGTAATTAATACCCCATCCGATCCATATAAGGATTGCTCAAAGTCAAGCTTTGTACCTGTGTTTTTGGTAATGGATGACACTTTCTATGGACTAGTGTTTCCATTGAGTCTTTGTTTGAAGGAATACTCCATAGGTTTTCCATAAAGTTCATTTGTTGGATTCAAGATAGTTGATACCAAGATAGAAGGTTTGGCTCGAAGTCGGTGTCACATTCCTCCAAGCCTCATGAGTTGAGCTATTGGTGACCAAGATCTAGAGCATACAATCAACCGAGGTGTTCCGGCTTGAATGAAGTATGAGCATTGTTATCAAGGTCAAGCGGAATGCGGCTAATTCTCTCGCCCTCCTATGGTGTCGAGTCACAATGTGAAAAGAGTGAGGAGGAGCTCGAGACGGAGTCCGAAAGAGAGCTCGAAGAAGGAGCTCGGAAAAGCACGACAAGGTAGTATCCTCTTTTCGGGTTTTCTTGAGTATAGAACCCCGCACTATTAAGAGGGGGTCGAAGTTTTTATTTCACTACTTGGCTCAAATCTTTTCTTCTCCGTTTGGCATCTTTCCTCCACAATATTTCACCATTCCTCTCAATTTGACATCTTTCCTCCACAATATTTCTCCTTTCGTTTGCCATCTTTTTCCACCATTTACTCCACATGGTCGTCACTTTTTTCTCACCTTGGTTTATCTTCATCTCATGCGCAAAGTTCTTGGTTGTGTCAAAGGATAAAGGAAGAAAAGGAAAAGGAAAAGAAAAAGAAAATAAGAAGAAAAGGAAAAGGAAAGAATAGATGAAGAAAAGAGGAAGGAAAAAAAAGCGAAAACAGAAAATCCGGCCGGATCAACCGGGTGCCAGACCGTTCTAACCGGGCAGCCCAGCACCGCCCGATCCAGTAAGGGCATGTACAATGGTGATATCTTAACAGTGCCACGTAGGATAAATGCTGAGGTGGAGGATAGAGAATTTGGAAAAAAGGGTTTGCCTTCTTTAACTAAGAGATGATCTATTAGCACAATCTTTCTCACCAAAAATTTAGGATTTCTGATTACTAGAGATAAGACTAAAAATTAACTCATTATACATCATGTTTTGTTGTTATATCTAAATGGCCAATATGACCAGCCTGAGGCCCGGTCATACTGGGCCGGCCCAATCCCTTCACACCCTCCTTTCCCGCACGCTCGCTGGCCTCCACTTCCTTCGTGATGCCAGCGACCAGGCCTCCTCTCCCTCTCCCTCCCTCCCTCCCTCCCTCCCTCCCTCCCTCTCTCTCTCTCTCTCTCTCTCTCTCTCTCTCTCTCTCTCTCTCTCTCTCTCTCTCTCTCTCTCTCTCTCTCCCTCTCGCTCGCACAGGCCTGCAGCATTGCACGCGCCCGCTCGCCTGCGCTTCCTTTTCTTTCGCGCGCGACATGCGCTGATCTAGGTCGATTGGTGTGCCGCGTGCCACCCGCTCCCTGTCGCCCGCTTTATTGCTGCAGCCACTCGCCTCCTGCTTCTGCAGCAGTACTGCGTAGATAGGTGGACCGGTATAACCGGCGCAGAGGCCGGTTATACTGGCCATTTTTGTGGTCTTCTTTTTTCGGAGGCATTTCGAGAGAGTTGGGCCGGTATGACCGGGGCTAGAGCCAGTCATACCAGCCACCTTTTTCCTTTGCGTTTTTCTGACTATGTTTTTCCTGTATATGGAAGTGCACAATTTTGGGAATCAGTTGGCTATTCTTTCAGATCTGGATCAAGTTCTTGAGTCTCTTATACTCCCTTGTACTCAACTCCACAAATTCCTAGATCTAGAGAGTTTCATCCAACAAAATTGAGAGAGAATCCATCCATTTGAAATATCTTATCCCCCTCTCTCATTCCACCTATCAAATTCGAGATTTGAGTCTTGTGTCAAGTTTTACCTTCGATCATGTTACTCTTGGAGGTTGACAACTCCTAGGCGGTAGTGGTCACCAGGAGCGATCAACTTGTGATCGAGCCGGAAATTTTGTACGGGATCGAATGCCTCCCTAAGGTCTTCACATAGTGTAAAGGTCTCCTACTTCATGGAAGGAGCTCATAGACAAGAAGGTGAGCCTTAATGGTGTTCGGTATCCTTCGTGGTAACCACACCTCTCCAACGGTGACTAGCTTACCCTCAAGGAAGTGAACACCGGGATACATCATCGTCTCTGCGTGCTTCGGCTATTTCTTTCCACTTATTTAATCTGTGATAGCCATCGAGTTTGAAGTTTTTGATATATGTATTTTTCCATATAGGGTGCTCCACTTTATTTATCCCCATAGCTGAAAATTGCAATCAAGTCAAGGAAAATTTTGTAGAACCTATTCACCCTCCCCCCTCTTGGTTACCGAGATTGAACATTCGATTGGTATCAGAGCAAGGTCACTCTTGCCTTAGGCTTCACCACCTTGAGTGTAAATATGTTGGCTAGAGGTTTAATTCTCAATGACACAATTATCTTCGATGGCACAAAATACCCCTCATGAAAAAATTGCATTCTTTGTAAACTTCGGACTTTGTGTCCAAATATTGAGCAATTTCTAGATGTATGTTTCTCTCCTTCGATGGACCCTCAAAATCTATCTATAGAGGATGAGAGAAACTTACATCTTGAAGCTCAAGTATATAATGAATTTGTTTTGTCTTTGAGCCCCGTAGTCTATGTGATAATGATGGCTTCAAAGTGCAAGACGTCTAATGAAATATGGACTAAGCTTGAAGAAAATTTTGGTGGGTCTACTTCACGTGAGACTGATCATCTTCCCAAGGAGCCTACTTCAACTTCAAATCATGAAGAGCTCCAAATTGCTTCCATCTCCGATCATGGTGATAATCCAATGCCATCTATTTCATCAACATGTGACATGACACGAGGTAATGACTTGGTGAGTGCGGAAATGACTTGCGATAGTGGGAATGCTATTTACAGCGATGACTCCTCTTCTATAGATTATAATGGTGTAGATAGCTTGGACTTAAACACCTCGTGCAATAAGTTTTTCACACATTCTTGTGTTAAAGGGCCTTGCACACCTCTTAAAATTTGCTTGATTAAATTGTGCGATGATATGCTTTGTTCTTGTTGTGGCCATCACAAGATGCATATATTTCCTCTATTTGTTGTATGGCTAAGCATGTAGGGAAAATCAAAGAGAACTTGGGTCGCATCATTAAGAAGGAAATTTCTAGAAGAGTGAAGAAGAAACAATCCAAGAAAAGAACATGCTACGAATTGTCATGAGTGTGGACACCTTGGTAAATATTGTCCTACTCTCCATAGTGAAGTTCAATCATCTTCAAGTGAAACATCATCAACCCCCGCTAGCTACATGTGCCTTATGGCAAAAGGATCCAAGGTAACTCATTGATATGGATATCCAGGCCTGGTACACTAGGACAGCCATTGATACGAGGATTAAGTCTAAGGTTGTACCAATATTGTATCGTACACTACAAGAAAAGTTCTGATAGACAACGTCTCAAAATCATCCGCTAAGGGGTATTTTTCGTCGCCTATGGGCCTAACCCGACGATATGGGTTTTGTTGTGGAAACTGCGTCAGGCAAAGTCCAACGACGTTTTTTTCGGTCCGTCGCGCTTGGGCGCCCTTCCGCCACGGAAAATCGGACCGTTGCGCAAGTGTTTCGGGAGCCCCTTGACTGCTGACGTCATGCAAACTGACACGTGGCAGACGCCGTTAGCGGCGGTTAACGGCGTTAGCCGGCTGAAACCCCGTGGTAGATGGTAGGCCCACACGAGGCTCCGCCACGTCTTAAGCGGGCCGGGCCGGCGGACATAGTTTGACCGGTCAACTATATAGCTGGGCTGGTCCATTAGTTACGTGGGCCGGGCCTAACCTCTAAGGTTGATCTGGTCAAAACTTAAATGGGCCGGCCCATTTAACATGTGGGGTCCACCTTACGAGCAAGCGGGCCGGCCCAAGAAGCAAGTGGGCCGGGCCAAAACACAGTGGGTCCCACTTTCTCGTTAAAGGGCCGGCCCATTTAGTGTGTGGGGTCCACCGTATAGCAAGTGGGCCGGGCCAAAAACACGAGTGGGTCCCACTTTCCGGTTAAAGGGTCGGCCCATTTAGTATGTGGGGTCCACCATATAGCAAGTGGGCCGGCCCAACAAGATAGTGGGCCGGGCCAAAAACACGAGTGGGTCCCACTTTCTGTTAAAGGGCCGGCCCATTGGTGTGTGGGGTCCACCATATAGCAAGTGGGCGGCCCAACAAGATAGTGGGCGGGCCAAAAGCACGGTGGGTCCCACCTTCTGTTAAAAGGCCGGCCCATTTAGTATGTGGGGTCCACCATATAGCAAGTGGGCCGGCCCAACAAGATAGTGGGCGGGCCAAAAACACAAGTGGGTCCCACTTTCCGGTTAAAAGGCCGGCCCATTTAGTATGTGGGGTCCACCATATAGCAAGTGGGCGGCCCAACAAGATAGTGGGCCGGGCCAAAAACACATGTGGGTCCCACCTTCCTGTTAAAGGGCCGGCCCATTTACCATGTGGGACCACCATATAGCAAATGGGCTGGCCCAACAAGATAGTGGGCCGGCCCAATAAGCATGTGGATCCCACTATCGTGTAACCAGACGGCCTACTAAAGAAGTGGGCCGGCCCAAAATGAAAGTGGGTCCTACACTATCGTAAGTGGGCCGGCCCAATCTGTTGTAGTGCCCTACTTGTTTGACTAGTCAACTTGCATTAAATTTCATGAGCCTAAAATCGATATCAATGATACACACAATTACATACACAAATAAAACAAGTAGGAAAATTACAAGGCAATTCATGTGCCCAAATAAAAAAATTACATAGAATCATTGAGGACTTCTATTAGCATCATCAATAACACGTTGACATTTGGCAATCGCCTTGATTGAATCTTGTGTACTCTTCGTCAACATATCGACTACGGATCTTAAAGCAACAATACCATGTCTTTTATAAAGTACGACCTTGAGATATTTCTTGTTTGATGAAAGCAATGGTCTAGGTTGACGGCTATGAGAAGATGCATCGAAGAAATATCGAAGTTTTTGTGGGCCTCACTTCTAATGAAGATTGCTTCATCACAACTGCATTCGATAATAATGCAAAAAGAGTTAAACGATGAACTATGCAAACATTTATTATGCAATGTAGATATAAGATAATAACAAGTTGCATAAATAAGACAATGTATGGAACTTGTACTAAGCACAAACTTACATCATAATGTTGCACAGGGTCGCTACAGATCCTTTTTTGGCGACTATCTTCTAATGATGACTGCTTCATTAAAACTGCATTCTGGTAACATTGTTAACATAGTTACAACAATTAACTATTCAAACATGTATTACGCAATGTAGAGATCGGATAACGACATGTAGCAGAAATAAGCACAAGATAAGATAAGATGCATGTACTAAGCACATATCGGCTCGTCTGCAGGTCCTTCTCTTGCGTGCACTAGTCGTGGTCAACATGCCTGTCATTTTAGGTTCCATCAAGTGAAATGCTAATCCTCCTCGCTCCATTGTCCTTAATCTGTGTTTAGATATCACATTTAAGACCAAGTCAGCTGGTTTCAAATAACAAAAAACTTGAGTCTGCCAAATGAATAAGCCAATATTTACCGGATATCGGATTAAAACCAACTAGATGTTGCTTTGCATGAGATACGAATTTCGGACATTCGATTTAGAGTAGGGTAATGCCAAGGTTTTCCACATAAAGTAAAGCTGGCATTAAGAATGACCAAATGTCAGGTTCAAATCACCTTCGCAGTTTCTCCAAGACAAGCATATCAAATAGGCAGAAACATAGTAAAGCATGAATGACATTGCTATGGCAGGGTTCCAAGTGTTAATCTCTTACATAAGGAACAATGCATATAGGTTATAGATAATAACGGAAGTAAACTGCCAAAATTATCAACCAAGAACTCAGATTCCAACCTTCCCTAGCGTCCCCGCTGTTAATGTTGGATGTTCTAATAAGTGGTTCGCATGATCAATCCCTAGGAAAAATAACATTGACAAGTCAGTCTACGATAATACAAAGACCGGACATGCACGCAGCAATAACTATATAAGCTAAAGACGAGGTATAAGAGCAAGCAGATTGGAAATGCACATAGCATGATTATAAAAGCGAGTGTGAGAATAGCGAGTACACGAGAAAACAGACTAGCAGCTAGCGGTGAGCTAATGACGTGGTATAAGAACAAGCAGATTGGAAATGCCCATAGCATGACTATAAAAGCGAGTGCGACAATAGCATGCGAGTACAAAAACGAGTTGGCAGCAAATGAATGGGTATAAGGCTATAAATATGTGGATGCACACAGGTGTCGATAGAATGAACAGGATGGTAGCGACCGGATAATGCTTTTGTACTTGTACAATATTTAAACAAACTTCATGCGAAGCAACACATCAAGAAAGTTAACGGCATATGAGATCTGCAAATAACTACACAAAACATGGCTAAAGAAACACCGCGATCTAACGGGCCAGCGTACTAACCAAGATGCGGCGGGGTGGATGGGGGCGGCAACTTGCATTCCAGCGGCGGCGAACGCGGGAGACGATGAATCAACCCTGTTTCAGTAGAAGCAGGCGTTAGTGAAGCGGATCTGGTTGGCTAGCAAGGGATTCGGTGAAGTTGATACAGCCGCTGCGCCGAGGTAGTCGGTGGCGAGGTCGGCGGTGAAGCAGATCCGTCGGTGGCGAGGTCGGCGGTGAAGCGGATCCGTCGGTGGCGAGGTCGGCGGTGAAGCAGATCCGTCGGTGACGAGGGCGGCGGGGGAGCGGATCAGGTGGGTGGACAGCCAACACGATCAAGGCTACGCTTGTGGAGGAGTATGCCGGCGGCGAGCGGATCTAGTGCTGTAGAGAGTCGAGCTTTGGCGTGTGAGAGTATTTTTGAGCTAATGGGGTGAATGGTTGGTGGGTGGGTGTGGGCACGTGGGGAGGGTTCGGGATCTAGGCAAGATATTTCATTGTTACCGAATGAGCCCTCCATGGTCGGTGGGTTGTAGCTTCGGACCGGGGTTAAAAGGGTAAAAGCTGGTCACGGGATTTTCGAATGGATGCGGCGGGATGATTTGGCGCGCGGCCGAAATATTCGGTTTCAAGCTACGAGCGAACGACAAAAATAATGTTCTTCCCCGGGGAGCTCTCATTTCTTCCTCTTCTCTTTCTCTCTCGAGTCTCTCCCACTCCCCGGCTCCTCTCCCCCTTCTCTCCGGCGGCCTCGCCGGCCGGAGACGAGGCCGACTTCTCTCTGTATATTGTACACCCTCCGAACTAAATTAATTGATTCAACTTTCCTTAGACGTGTATGTATCTAGAGTAAAAACATGTGTGGATACATCCATATTTAGATAAGCAAAGTTGAGTCGGCTAATTTGGATCCGAGGGAGTTAGTGTTGTTGTAAGCTTAGATCCGGTGTTTCCCATGAGCAGAATGGCGCAATGGAGTCGGGGATCTCGTCATCGGCTTCGGATCCGGCCTATGGTGAATCGGCGGATCTTGCCGGCCAAACCTCGATCCGGTGCCATCAATGTGATGGCGCTAACGGTGAGGCTTGCTTTGGTCGGTGCTTCGGATCCGGCCAATGGGGAAGTCAAGGCTGCTAAAGTTCACAAGCTCGGGGCATACGACGGCGTCATCCGTCTTGCTCGTGCACATCTTGGCCTTTCGGCGGCCCTTCCGAGAGCCAATATGCCGTTGCTTGAGGCCCTTCTTCTCCTTCGTCCCGGCGACTACCGGCGACACCGTCCCAAGTGGTGCGTCCCCGGCGACGGAGTTCTTTGGAAAGGATGCGGAGCGAGATCCGATGTGCGGTCGAGAAGGACTCGATTGATTTTCTTCTATATGTTTTGGGGTCCTTTTTGTAAAGTTGCGAGTTCTATTAGTTATTGTCTAGTACTTTTGGTCCTCTATGTAATTTTTTGGACTAGTTTGCATTGGCATTGATAAACTTGAATTTTGACAAGTTCACGGGGAAAAAAATTCCTTTGCACATATGGCCTATCATGTATAAACATTCTTGAGATTTAAACTATATGTAATGTGCCATGCATTAACCCTAAACCATATATATGTAACTAACCCTAGCTGATCAAACCCTACTTAATTAAAACAAATAACCCTAAACTATACGCATGCACTTTATGCGCAAAGGCGCGGGTGCCTCTAATAATGTGTGTGCGCACTCGATCGATGATCCCTAAACCTTATACAACCCTGAAACCCTAATCCCTAATCCCTAAACCCTAAACACCCTAAACACTAAACCCTATACCCTAAACCCTAACCCTAACCCTAACCCTAAACCCTAATTAAACCCTATATATAGGCCAACGACACTTAATTGTGCATCAAGCAGGCCAGGGGTGCCTCTCGCGGTCCTCTAATTAAATTAAATGTGCCATGCATTAACCCTAAACCATATATATGTAACTAACCCTAGCTAATCAACCCTACTTAATTAAAACACATAACCCTAAACTATACTAGCTAGCTATAACCCGATCTAATAAAAACATGCTCTATATATAGCAGCTAGCTAGCAAACCGTAGATTAACACCAATTAAAATATACATGGCCTATATCGATCATGTTGTATAACATATCCCTGAGATTCATTAATTAATTATATAATTATCGTGATAAATTAATTAACTTGAATTTTGACAAGTTCTCTCGAATGAAAACACATTTGATTAAGTTGCCTCATAATATATATATAATTAGTGTGCATGCATGGCCTACAATGCATTCGTGCATATATTTTAATGTATATTTGAACATATTCTTGGGGATTTCAATCTCTCTCTCGATCATCTATATATAGTTGGTGGCCCAAAAAACACACATATATACGCATGCACTTTATGCGTAAAGGCGCGGGTGCCTCGATCTAATAATGTGTGTGCGCACTCGATCGATGATCCCTAAACCTTAAACAACCCTAAAACCCTAAATCCCTAATCCCAAAACCCTAAACCCTAAACACCCTAAACACTAAACCCTAGACCCTAGACCCTAAACCCTAACCCTAACCCTAACCCTCTGCCCTAGCTAACCCTAAACCCTAATTAAACCCTATGTATAGGCCAACGACACTTAATTGTGCATCGAGCAGGCCAGGGGGTGCCTCGCGGTCCTCTAATTAAATTAATTAAATGCGCCATGCATTAACCCTAAACCATATATATGTAACTAACCCTAGCTAATCAACCCTACTTAATTAAAACACATAACCCTAAACTATACTAGATATAACCCGATCTAATAAAAACATGCTCTATATATAACAGCTAGCTAGCAAACCGTAGATTAACACCAATTAAAATATACATGGCCTATATCAATCATGTTGTATAACATATCCCTGAGATTCATTAATTAATTATATAATTATCGTGATAAATTAATTAACTTGAATTTTGACAAGTTCTCTCGAATGAAAACACATTTGATTAAGTTGCCTCATAATATATATATAATTAGTGTGCATGCATGGCCTACAATGCATTCGTGCATATATTTTAATGTATATTTGAACATATATATTCTTGGGGATTTCAATCTCGATCTCTCTCTCTCGATCATCTATATATCGTTGGTGGCCCAAAAACACACATATATACGCATGCACTTTATGCGTAAAGGCGCGCGCGGTGCCTCTACTAATGTGTGTGCGCACTCGATCGATGATCCCTAAACCTTAAACAACCCCTAAAACCTTAAATCCCTAATCCCTAATAATCCCTAATCCCTAATCCCTAAACCCTAAACACCCTAAACACTAAACCCTAAACCCTAAACCCTAACCCTAACCCTAACCCTAACCCTAACCCTAACCCTAACCCTAACCCTAACCCTAACCCTAAACCCTAGCTAACCCTAAACCCTAAACCCTAGACCCTAAACCCTAGACCCTAAACCCTAACCCTAACCCTAACCCTAAACCCTAGCTAACCCTAAAACCCTAATTAAACCCTATGTATAGGCCAACGACACTTAATTGTGCATCGAGCGAGCCGGGGGTGCCTCGCGGTCCTCTAATTAAATTAAATGTGCCATGCATTAACCCTAAACCATATATATGTAACTAACCCTAGCTAGCTAATCAACCCTACTTAATTAAAACACATAACCCTAAACTATACTAGCTAGCTATAACCCGATCTAATAAAAACATGCTCTATATGTAGCAGCTAGCTAGCAAACCGTAGATTAACACCAATTAAAATATACATGTCCTATATCGATCATGTTGTATAACCTATCCCTGAGATTCATTAATTAATTATATAATTATCGTGATAAATTAATTAACTTGAATTTTGACAAGTTCTCTCGAATGAAAACACATTTGATTAAGTTGCCTCATAATATATATATAATTAGTGTGCATGCATGGCCTACAATGCATTCGTGCATATATTTTAATGTATATTTGAACATATATATTCTTGGGGATTTCAATCTCGATCTCTCTCTCGATCATCTATATATCGTTATTGGTGGCCCAAAAAACACACATATATAAGCATGCACTTTATGCGTAAAGGCGCGCGCAGGTGCCTCTAATAATGTGTGTGCGCACTCGATCGATGATCCCTAAACCTTAAACAACCCCTAAAACCTTAAATCCCTAATCCCTAATAATCCCTAATCCCTAATCCCTAAACCCTAAACACCCTAAACACTAAACCCTAAACCCTAACCCTAACCCTAATCCTAACCCTAACCC